>NC_056732.1:393488274-393500774 GCF_019279795.1 Protopterus annectens | reverse complement strand
TCTGGGTTGCCAGCACATTTTCAAACAGTACTGTTTGTATAATGCAAGGGTATAATAACATTTCAGACTCTGTGACACAGACACACTCTGGGTTTTAGACCTTTATTAATGGCATTGCACACTTTTCCACAGGCTCACTCCTTTATTTGTTTTAATGGTGTTTATGGCAGACATGTTCAAGACATATTATACCTTTATTAATAGGTTAGAACAATCTTTTTTCAGGCTCACTCACTTATGTCATATGACAGTGCCTGCAGAGATATTATTCCAGACATATGTTACCTTTCTTAATGGGTTACTACACTCTTTTTCTGCCTCTCTGACATTTTTATCTGACAGTACATGCAGAGGACTTATTCAGGCAATTTTATGACTGTTTTATTGGACTACAACACTTTATTTCATGCTTTCTCCCATATTTTATATAACAATACATGCAGAATAATCACTAACCTGCCTGGTGGCGCAGCCTTAGCAGCCTATCAGCATAGGCTTGCTGATTCGTAGCATGGTCACCTGCAGCTGTAAAGTAAATGAAGGGATATTGAAACATACCTATCCGTTATACATACTCCATTATCAATTCTTACATACTGCATTCCATGGCTACATACTCAGTTGTGGGGCATTCTACATCCCACGGGCCTCCTGTATCCACTGATTCAGGCGGTCCTGCTTTCATCTCTTCAGGTCTGCATGGTGGTGACGGACCTGCTCACCAGTCCGAGGAACACCTGTGGCACTGGTGAGGTCACGAGCTAACCGGTTCCAAGCCTCTGCCATGTACTCCATCCCTTGGAAATGGCCCTGCAGGAGTCTTGACTCGTGATGGTGGACAAGAAGCCAAACCATGTATTTGGACTCCTCAATGCCCCAACGTTGAGCTCGGAAGCGTGAACCCTCTCCTGTACCTGCCATTCTGACTGCAAATGTGAGCTACATTCAGTTATGGCGAGTATTCCTGCCTATGGGGCTTAAATATGCCACATTTCCCGCACTTGTTTGTGATTGGCCATTTTGTAAAATTCTCGGCTGACTGCAGACCTGCTTAGTAATGGTTAAACTACCATTTGTAAGTTTATGAATGTTAATAGTGGCTGCTTCCCCTATGTTGTCATGGCTTAGTGGTTCTGTACTTTGATTATGATGCACAGGGTCCTGAGTTCAAACCTTGTCATTCTTTTATTTTAATACTGTCTAGACAGGCTAGGTGGTGTGGCTGCGTTTAAGCAACTTAGCTCTACGTTGCTCCCCGATGCCCAACGGTGCCCTGGTTAGCGTGGCGCGCACGTCTGCGCAAACACATTGCACTGGGCAAAGCACTTTTAAACTTTGGGCAACTCTATTGCACTGGGTAAAGTGCTATTAAACTATGGGCAACTCTGTTTAGCTGGTTAAAGCACTACTTAACTATGGGCACCTCTGTTTAGCTGGGTAAAGCGCTGTTAAACTATGGGCACCTGTGTTTAGCTGGGTAAAGCGTTGCTTAACAGCACGCTATTATATATCTGGGTCCTTTAAAAATATATATTTTGTTCACTGATACATTGGCCATGCCACTGCTTTTAATAAAATTTTAATCATATATGTCTGGTATTATTTCAAATACTGATTTAAAACATAAATAAGAAGGGGAGTGGTGGGACTCGAACCGTGAATGCCTCCCCTTTGTGCATACACTCTACCATTACGCTATTGCAATTTGGTGTACTTTGCATAAACATTCTTTCTTATGCTCTTCCATGTCGGAATTGCTAACTATGGCTAAGCAATGGGCACACCCGTGCACATTCTTGCAAATACGGGCAGCTATATCATGGAGTTAAAAAAAATAAATAAATATTTTACTTTTTATAACTGTGATGTGGGTTTACAGTGTCAGGGAGTGTGGTTTTGGGTGCAAGTACAGTTGAGCGAACTCACTCTTGTGTGTTGACATTTTGCTTTTACTACACTTGCAGGGGCGTGGACATTTAGACTGCTCGGCAGTCGGACACACCCCCTGCTTTCATACTCGGTCCGTGTAAGAGTTACGGTTGAGTCAGCGTGCCCTCATGAATATTCATGGCACACTGACATCATACCGTTCAACTGCAGCCTCCCAGTAAGACTTATTAAGTCTTACATGGAGGATTCGTGAATCTGGGGGGTATACTATATAATTTGTAAAACATGTTCAATAACATTGAAATTAAATTGTCTTCCATTGCTTGATGACCAAATAATCTAGCTTTGTTAAGCCCATATTTCTAACAGCTACATTTGAAAAGGCGCCATTGCAGTATTATCTCCCACGATGCATTTGTCTACCATATTACTAATCATGCTGCCTCTTTTAAAAATATTTATACTAATTGTTCTGCTACTTTAGATTCAGTGACTGCATTTCTTATTTATGCTTTTTCTGTTCTATTGTTTTATTACTGTATTTACTATACTTACATATTCCACAGTGATAAGTGCCTCCCAGTAATTCTACCATGTTGTAATTGGCATTTATTTTTATAAAAAACCTTTAATGCTATTTCTTGAATATGTAAAATGTGGACTTTCCACAAATACTCTAATTGTGGATTCTGCATTAAAATATGCCTATAATTGTTAATAAGATTTTTGTCCTACACGTATCTTTAAACAATTCATTGTATGAGCTCTTTTATGACTAAATTATATTTCTGAAATACTGTTGTTACCATTTATAGACCTTCATGAGAAATAAGGATTTTCTGTTACCTTTTACATAATTTACATAATATTTATTAATAACTTACTCTAAGAAACCCCTCTCCAGCAAAATGTATTTATATTCCAAGGTTTTACTTTCAAATGCTTCTTCATCCATAGTCAGCTTGGATACTTTCAGAACTTAGGATATAATAGCATTGGTCTTCATATTACTAGAGGGTTTAGCTGTGAAAGGTAACGTCCTTTTGGCTGGTTTATGAAACAAACTCCTTGAAGAGAACTGGTTCTTTTATACAAGGCAAGTACCTAAGGCATTGATCTCATTATACTTTTATTAAAAGTGAAACCCAAAATCAAACTTGTCTATTGCACATAATTTGAAAATATATATATATGTGTTCTTTGTTTTTCTTTATTAACATGCAAACTGAATAATGCTATGAAATATCAAACTGCAACAGCACACCGGCACCTTGGATTCCAGCCTTCTAGCTGTACTGAAGCTAGAATTAACAAGCATAGTTGTATACACACATTCATCATTCCCACTGCTGTAATGTCCTTTAGACTATAATGGGTTGCATCTTGCACAAGAGATAATAACTGGATAGCTTCCAAAAGCTCTGGCACCCTTCCATGCTTTCACTCTGATTACTGATTTGAACAGCCCTGTGAATGGAAAATCAGCAGCTAGAGTGGAACATATTTAGTACTTCCTTGCTGTCTTATGAAGAAGCAGCCCAGGGATTTCACAGGAGCAGCAGTCAGCCTTAAACTTCTATTTTGGCAGATAACTTTCTAGTGGTTCCTAGGGCATGGAGACAAACTGGGGGATGCTGCTTGATGTAGCCAGGGAAGAGACCTCTTGGTGGGGCAGAAGTGCCTTTTCTGAGTCAGTCATCAGGGATACATGTAAAGAAAAGCAGGGGGTAAACATTGTTCTTCTGAAGGCATAATATCTATTATAAAAGATAAGGAAACTTTACCTTCAAAATCTCCTTTTCAGGAATTTTCATTTTCTCAGACTGTAGCCAGGATGAATGAGGTGTTTTTAAGGGAACAAATGGAATTGAAGATATATTATAATATCTTACAAGTGAATATGTTTAATTTTATGTATTACTCCATTACTGCCAGCACTGGAGGACATATTTAATGCTCCTGAAGCAACCCTGATTCACATCCTTTAGTTCTCCCCAAAGGGGCTTTATAAAGTTTCTCAAGCAAACAGCATTTATTTTTACACAATAGGTCTGACCCTGCTGCCATTTCCACATCTTCACCAGCTAGAAACAGGCTCTTGCTGTCATCCAGTCCTTCTTCTGTGGACAAGAAGAGGAAGATATTCATCAGATTTGGTAAGATAATTTGTTCTTATCTTACCTTGGCTTACAGAATTCTTAACCATCATATCTCACATATGTATATTTGTGCTTTTTTGTTTAGACAATTTGAAAGAATTAGCTACCACACTTCCCCTTTAACGTAATGGCTATCTGAATTCTACTGTTTCTAACATTTTTCAAGTATCTAAACATGCCTTAAGGAGTATGTATGATTGTACAGATAATGTGTCTAGGGTCACTACTTCTGCTACAGGTTTGAGGAGGTATACCTGGGTATGTAATCAAATGTTTTCTGATGAGGTAAAGTCTGACATTTTGAATTCACTTTCAGATAAGGAGGTTTTATTTGGCCCATCGTCTTTGTAGGCTTTCAAACAACTTTATGAGAAAGGGAAATTAATTCAGAGAGTTTCTAAGATTTTTCAGTCCCCACCCCACAAATCTCCCAGATCCTCTTTCATGTCTAAGGAACAAAACAAATAATCCCTGCCTTCTCAAGTCAAACAGGGAATAAGAAGAGATGGTAGGATGGGAATAACAAGAAACAAAGATCCTGTTCTAAAAAGGGACAGTCCACAACTTCAGAATGACTATAACTGCATTCCTTCCCACCTCATCCCCTGTTGCCCCTATCTCAAAGAAAAATCTGTCCCAGTAGCTGGCTCTTCACATTCTACTTTGGCAACAGATGGTTACAACCTCTTGGGTGTTAACAGAGGTTCAGAAAGGATATAGTTTCCACTGGACATAAATATGTCCTTTCAGGGAGTTTCTCCCCACCCTCTGAACCAAACAGAATTTTTTCCTCAGGTTCTTCAGCACATACTTACCCTGACAGTCATACATCCAGTGCCTTTATACTAAAGGGAAAAGGCTTCTATTCCAGAATTTTTCTGCTATTAAAGAAAGAGCCATCTTGGAGATCAGTTCTAGATCTTTCCTTTCTAAATCTGTATGTAAAAGTCCCAAAATTCAAGATGCTGATCCTTCAGAATCCATTATCTCTCATTTTCCAGCTTTATGGCATTTTTATCTAAAAGATGCATATCATTCCATTCATATAGCCAAAGACTTCAAAAACTTCACAGGTTTTCTGTGCCTGGGTCATTTTAGCAGTTCTTAGCATTGCCATTTATGTTATCTACAGCTCCAGAGTATTTATAAACCATCTAGCTTCAGTCATAGCTCATTGCAAGCTGAATACCATTCACATATTTCCTTATTTAGACAGCTTACTTGTCTTTGTAGAGTCTTTTCCCAGATGTCAGGAGACATTGCAATGTATCTCTTGTCTTATGACCAACTTGGATTCCAAATATTTATTCAAAAATCTTCCTTGACCCCTCACATAGGATTGTCTTCATAGGATGTTTCATAGACACCCTACAACAAAACACTTTTTTGACTGAGGAGAGGTTGGATTTTTATCAAGGAACTTTCTTGAGCTTCATAAATCAGTGTTAGACTTCAGCCAGACAGTATATCAGGATCCTGGGGGTTATGGCATCTGTGGTTCTTATGATTCTTTTTGCCAGGTTACATAAGAGAAAGATTCTATGTTAAAAAAAAACATCGACCCAGCATTTACATCTCCTAGAATTTCAAATTCCAATCATGGGCTTTGTAAAACAAGGAACTCCAATGGTGGAGACTACAAATATAAACAAATTCAAGTCTTTCATTTTCACTTCTGCCTCCAAGCCAGTCTGTAACTATGGACACCTCAGACTTTGCTTGGGAAGGCAGTTTCAGTAGGGGTAAAAATGCAAGAACTATTGGATTTCTCAGTCAGACCAAAGCACAAAATGTCAAAGAGATGTTACCTGTAATCCATGCCTTAAAATCACTTTATTAGCCACAGTCCCCAGGACCACTTCAGATGATTACAGACAACAACACATTGATATGGTGCATTAACAGGCAAGTGGGTACCAGGTTATACCTCCTGTGCAGACCAGCTATAATTGCTTGGAGGTATCTATTCAGCACTCCTTTACCCTCCAGGAATCTTACATTTTGTCAGATCAAAACATAGTGGCAGACAACTGAGCATTACCAGGTCAGATCCTCACAAATGGAAATTGAATGGGGGTAGTCTTTCAGGAACTGATCCAGTTGCAGAGAACACCTCAAATAAAACTGTTTGCCACCTTTCAAAATGGACAACTGAACAAATTCTGCTCCTGAGCTCCTTGCAAGCAGGTTGAGAAAACAGATGCATTTTCATTCCTTTGGATGGGAATGCTCCTGCATGCATTTCCACCTTTTCCTCTGATACCCATGGTAATTCTGAAGATTCAGAAGGACTCTGCACAAATAATTGTGGTGACTCCTTTTTGACCCAATAAACACTAGTTTTGTCTTCTTATGGAACTGGTCAAGTGCCACAAGTTTCCTTCCAAGCTGTACCTACTCACACAAGACATTGTAAACTAATTGCTTGGATGATTCAATTCTAATTCATTTTCAACACCTCTTTTCAGAGAATATGCATCCAGTACTAAAGGAGGCAAGCTACCAGAAAATCGTACATAAGCAAGTAGAAAAGGTTCACTGCTTGATGCCTAGTCAATAACCAGGGCTCCATCAGGGATTATGTATCACTGGTGTTCAAATATTTGCTTGAGTTACTATCCTCTGGCTTTTCTTACTCCTCTATCAAGGTACATCTTGTGGTCATTCCAGCATGTTTGCCTATGGATACTCTACTTTCTTCTACTTTTTTGGTAAAACAGATTCTTGAAGGAGTTTTATACCTTAGACCTCTATGTAAACAGGTTGCTCCTTCCGGGCATCTTAACTTTTTTACTGGGAAAGTTATCCATATCTCCATTTAAACCTTTATATCAAGTAGACTTAATGTTAATTACATGGGAAATTGTTCTTCCCATTGCTCTGGCATCAGAAAGAAAAACATCTGAGTTGCAAGCTGTCTTGGTGGTGGAACACTATCTAATATTCCATAGATATGGGGGTCTCATTAAGAACAAATTCTTCATTCATGCCCAAGGGTGTTTCATAGTTCACGTTAAATCAAGCCTTCATTCTTCCAGTTTTCTCTCCAGACCCTGGGAACCATGCAGAAAGGATTCTACATACTCTGGATACACATGACCAGCTATTATTTCTTATGTTGGGGCAAGAAAAGGACAACCCTTGTCAAAACAGACTATTTTCTGATGATTGTCCTAAGCTATTGATTTTTCTTATTCCCACCATGGTAAACCAGTCTGAGACAGTATAAAGGCTCATTCTACTAGAGCCTTGTCTTCTTTAATAGCATATTGAAAAGGGGCGAACCCTAGAAGTATTCCAGAGGTAGCTACATGATCTTCTATATACACCTTTGCAAGGTATTACAAAACTGATTCCTTTTCTAGATCCAGAACAGGCTTTGCTAGGACCATTCTCCAGGTGCTCCTGGATTCATATCCTTCCTCTTCCCAATTTGGATAGGCTTTAATAATCATCCCATATAGCCTAAAGGCAACTGCAGCAGTGGGAATGATGAACATAGTACAGTCATGCAATTTGCACTTACCCATAAAAGTAGATGTTTGAATTCCACACTGCTGCAGTAGCCAAACTCACCCTCCAACCCCTATGTTTGTATATAGTTTAATGTTGTGATATAAACCTGTTTCTTATGTTTGTTTTAGTGGTTCAGGATGAGTAGGCACTTTCTTAATGTTTGGAGAAGAAGTC
This sequence comes from Protopterus annectens, assembly GCF_019279795.1. NCBI lineage: Eukaryota > Metazoa > Chordata > Ceratodontiformes > Protopteridae > Protopterus > Protopterus annectens. The sequence continues at coordinate 393,493,035 of NC_056732.1, read as the reverse complement.
CTGATATTCCTCACCCTGACTGCTGAGTTTTCCTCCTCAGGGTCATCCAATCAGCAATCAGAGTGACTATATGGGAGGGTGCCAGACTTTTTGGAAACTGGTCAGTGGTTGTGTCTTGGGCAAGATACAATCCCTTAAGCCTAAAAGCTATTGCAGTGATGACAAATTTGAACAGCTACTGTTATGGGTAAGTGCAACTGACTCAATTGCACTTTCTCTTAATTACACAATCAATAAAGCATTTAAATAGTTAATGAAACTGAGCAATAAATAGGAAATATAATGCTACTGGAATATGATCAACAAGTGTTTATGAAGTCATACATTTAAAGGACAATTCATTGTTCATGCCTCAGGAGATTAAGTACCACAATTAAAAAAATGCACCAGCCCCAGGTTTCATGAAACTCCATGCAAGAATAAGCCTATTCTTGCATGGAGTGGTTCGTGCTCATTTAAAATAGCAGCGCGCCTTGCATATGCATGAAGGCGTGCTGCTATTTAATCTAAATGGACATGAACCAGGAGCGAGTGCAGGGGGCATATGTCAGCAGTGCCTGCACATGTAACATGCCCCCTTCACTCAGAAAGTACTGAATGGCACTTTGTGACACAAATGACTGTCAGTTTATATAATATTAAAGCCTGGCTCTAATATTATATAGTAAACAAGTGTCCGCAGACACTGAAATGTAAGTAGCTAACATTTCAGTGTCTACGGACACTGAAAAAAAAAACACAAATGCCTATAAGGCAGCAGCCTTCAAGTGCACACCCCCAAATGTATGCACTCTTGCCCTATATGCATGGAAGCAGTAGGGCAAGAGGAAAGCAATAAAAATTAAAAAAATGTATTTTTTTTCATCAAATAAATCTGATATTTAAGAAGTGCATAGCTTGCTTGCTTGGTGTGCCGCTATGCTTAGCCTGGACTGAAATCCTGAAAATGATAGACAAGTGCTATTGTGATAGAAAAAATTATTAAGCTGTTGTAGCATAGTGGTACTGCCATTCAAATGCCTCCTGACAAATTAATGAATAACCTTTTATGGAATTTGAATGATATATGTCAATCGTATGGCTCACGTATAGCACAGTAGGTGTGGGAATATGTAAAATACAAATGTAAAACATAAATTATAAATTTAATGAAAAAATAGATTTAAGCAATGCTTTGCTAGTGTAAGCATTGCTTATCTGCTTTCAGCTCTGCTTAGCTGGTGTAAGCATTGCTATGTGGATTTGCATGGAGCTAAGCATAGTTCAGCATATTAAAACTGACCGATCAAGAAAAAGTGCGGGAAAACTGCCCTATTTAAACTGCACAGGCAGAAATACAGCCATAACCATTTGGGATTGCTCACAGCAGGACCAAAATGTCTGGCGTTGGTGAAGGTGTTCGCTTCCGAGTGCAATATTGGGGCATTCAGGAGTCCAGGGTCATGGTTGGGCTCCTAGTTAAAAAACATAATGGCAGGCTGCTGCAGGGCCAGTTCCAGGGCTGACAGTACAAAGCGGAGGCCCGGGACCAGCTTGCACGTGATCTCACCAGTGCCACTGGCATACACCGGACTGGTGAGCAGGTATGTCATCACCATAATGACCCAAAGCGGAGGAGATGTGCACGCCTGGACCAGTGGATCCAAGAAGCCTGAGTGCAGGATGCCTCACCTGTCTGTAAGTATGCGGTCTTATGTATCTCTAACTAAGTATGGAAAAAGTTCAACTTGTGACTGTGCAGGTGTAATTAATGTGTGATGTCTCCCCATACAGCTGCTGTGGAGAGGTCCCAGAATGTTGAGGCTCATGCCCAGTGACTGGCCTGGCTGCATCGGCAGTATGGTGAGTACAGAATACCCCCTACTATTAGCAGCAAGAAATCAAAATTATTGTAATGGTAGTACCACCTGTATATATAATTGTGCTGTAAAACTCGGGAATAAATGCTTGTGTCAGGCTGCCAGTGTTACAATGGAGTATTCCCAGCTGCTGTGTAATACAGATATCAGTAGCAAACAAGGTACAATATGCAGAAGAGGAATATTAGAATATGTATGAGTGTGTTTGAGTGAGCCTGCCCAGAAAGTGCCATGTCAGGGCTACTGTAATATTTACAAATGAAAAGCATTCCCCTGTGCAGATCATGCAGGAATAGTAATTGTGGATTTCTGAGTTGTACACAGGTATGTATGTCAAAACTAATAAAGGTGATCCCAAACACTGGTGTGTCATCCCACTTGTACCTGAAAAATAGAAATGTGTATGTCCTGCAGAATGCATCAACTCAGGTGAATTGATTTAGCACTGCTTGTCTGCATACTTTAGAATGGGCATGTCAAATAACTGAAAAAAAGCAACAGTACATATTCCCATCAGAATGTGTTTTACTTGTTTGTCTGCCAGCATTGTCTTGTGTTAACCTTTCAATTTCAGCTGTATGTAGCTGTGAATGTACTGAAAAATGTATAAGGCTAACAGGTGCAGACTTAAAACCTACACTGTGTACTCAGGAATCTAAATTGCAGTATGCAGTTGTAAAACAGTCAAAAGTGCAATCCAGCTAATGTGCACGTTTCACAAACAGTGACACCAATGTCTGTTGTATATGCATAAGTTGTACTAAAAATGGGAAACAAATAATGCAACATGTCATAATAAAAGTACTCTGCACAAAAATATGTACTAAACAGAAATGTTACAAGCAACACACAACACCTCCCAAGTAGCACAGCCTGATAAGGAGTAGGCCTGTGGTTCAATTTTGCACATACACCATGGTTCGAATCCAGGGACCACCACTAACATCTCAGTCAGGTTCTACAGTTGTAAACTGCAATCTGAATAGAAAAAATAATGTACTGCAACACATACATTTTCCATACAGGGCACACAGGTAAAGAAATCTGAATAGAAATACTAGTATGATGTGTATAGTTATGAAAGCTGTACAATGGCAGTGTTGATCAGCCCGAGTACTACAAATAGATGCAAGCTAATCATCCACATTCTGCAGTCTGGCCCAGACAAGCTCCTCAAGTGTCACACTGTCATGGATAGCTTCCCCAGTTGCCAAGAAACCTGCACACAGAAAATGTCACAGTAGATGTATGTGAAAGGCACAGCACACACTCCAGGGCCTGCAACTAATATCTGAATCTGAAATATGTGTATAAACAGCATTGTAATGTGTACACAGTTCCTCTGCACAGGCCCACAGGTAAAGAAATTAGTATAGAAACAGGTCTGATGTGTATAACTAAAATAAGGGTACACTTGCTCTGTTGATATCCACAGCTGCTGGTATGCTATAGCAGCCCCATGGCCCAGGTAGAGTGTAAGTGTGGTCAGAATGTAGAGTAGTGAATAGTAGTGTACTGACAAATATACTTGATAGCAGTTGTCAATTGAATCTGTTCCCTTCCCCCACCACTCAACTGATCCAACCTTCACACTGAAACCAACATGGGTATGTTTCTAAACAAACCTCTACTGTTGAGATTGTTGTTCCATTTGGTTTATCATTGTTTAAACTGTGTGCATACTAATATTCCCTGTTGAATAATCATTTTATTGCCTGCCTGACATACCATTAACTGGCATGCTGTTTCAACCCTGAATGCCATTCCATATATGCATGGGTTCTGTTTGCTATGGCACTGTTATAAGTGCACTGTTTTGGGTAAATTGGACTATCCATGCATGCTATTTTGACTAATGTTGTAATGTGTTTTGCATGACTAACCAATATTCGTTGTTAATTTCCACACCATAGCAGATATGGGAAGGCAGATCCCAGTGGATCCTCCTCTTCAACCCCACCTGGCTGGGGCACCGGGTCCCAGCACGTCTGGGACTCAACCCAGACCTCCCTCATCTGCTGGTCCTGAACCACCCTTGGGTGGAACCGCTGCAGGGAATGGGACTCACCCCCCCGCAAGGGGGTGTGGATGTTGTCACCCGGGATGAGGTCTGTGGCATGGTGCACAGTGTCCTCCAGACGGAGCTGGATGACTGCCTGCACCAGCCTCTAGCACAGACACCTTTTGGGCTGTGAAGGAGGAGTGGTGACTGCCATCAGGTGGGGACATCAGTGCCACTACTACCATCTGGGAGGCTCATGAGCCTCGGATTCCCAACCACCCTCCCTGTCGAGGTGTTTACCCCATGTGTCATACACTGTCCCTGTCTGCTGTCTTGTCTGTCTTGTCTGTCTGCAAATGCAACCTCTCCTACCAAACATCCCTCACCACACTTACCAATAATCCTTCCTTAACATCCCACTCTCACATTAAAAAAAAGGGCATCTGGCCCACAAAAAAAAAATCACGTCCCATACATAGGTCTGCATTTGGCCCAGAGGCATGTACCCATTACACAATCTAACCCTATCAATCATCTGTATTGTGTGATGCTCACACATCTCCCTGTAGGGTGTGAGGCTCCAAATTCTAAATTGCCCACATTGAAAGCAGCTGTTGCAGCCAAAGAAATGCAGAGCTATGGTCCTTTCCTACACCCATCCTGCACATCCTTACTTGTTTCTCCTCTTGTTTGTCCCCCTGCTTGCCCCAATTTCACCACTTTCCTATCTCCCTTTTTTTCTTTTCTTTATTTGAAATTAGTGGGGGTTTAAACATCCGTAGGCAGCTGTAAGCTAAGCTTAGCTCACATAAGCATCGCTTAGCTCCACACAAACCCACTTACAACTGCTTTAAAGTGCCTTAATCACTCTGTCTCCAACAGACCCTGTTCTGCCCAACA
>NC_056732.1:393448274-393483274 GCF_019279795.1 Protopterus annectens | reverse complement strand
TTATTCCCCCCAGGAAAATTATGTCATAATCAACTACCTGATGCAGCACCACCACACCCTCTTTGGCCATACAGCCCATGATCTGCAGGAGAGGACCTCCCTATGGAATGAGCCCATCCACAGGGTAAACTATGTCAGCCTGCATAACTGCAGTTATGAGCAGGTCCGACATCGGTGCACGGACCTCATCCCCTGTCAGCGTGCTGCTGCAGTTAGGTGGGACCAGCTAGCCATGGGGGTTCATGCCATCCAGCACCCCCTGGCACATGTTGAGGAGCTCCTCGCCAGCCTCGGGGCACCTGCCTGCCAGCAAAGATAAGACCCAGCAGATAGCATTATGGAGGTGGGTGCTACCCACACAATGGACGAGAAGTGTGCAGGTAATGCCATAGGGCAGATCAGTAGACCACTGTTGCTTATCCATCTGCATCTGTAGAGTTTAATCATGTATATGTGAAATAAAATATATATAGTCTGTTACTGCATTGTAGTAATGAACAGATGTGCATAATCTGTAGTATTGTGGGTTTTACTGTTGATGTACTGAAATGCTGTTCCCACCCTGTACCAATGCCACCGGTGTGGCTACTGACATCACATCTCTCACACAACTATGTAGGTTCCTCTGGTATATCTCTGGGACAGCAGCTTGTAGCTGGTGAGTATGGCATTGTTTGTTCAGGTTTGCCTATACACCGGCCATGTTATGGCCATGGTATTTGGCATGCACACATTTAACACAACTAACCATAATGCATGCTGTACATGTTCACTTATTGTTGCTGTTAACTGCACTGCATCTCAGTGGTCACCATGGTGGCATATCTGAAGGGTATGTAAGAGTCCTGCAATATAACCAACAACCTGTCATTGCAAGATGTGTGCACAGAGATGAACATAATGGTGGGACAAATGGCCTACAGTAGGAACATGTCTGAAACATCATCCTTATACAGTGTTACAACAGTGTATATACCACTATTACAATGGCAACTGTTACAGATCTACACAACGGCATATCACAATACCACATTCCACAACCCTCACAACCTGTAATGTGGTCTTAACATGAGCAATAAATGTGTAATATGGAATTATATGTTAGGACAGCAAATATGGGGAATACATACCTTAACAAACAATGGAAGCATATGTGTGCACACACTCCAAATAACATATTGTGGAATCAGCTTTTGTGGTACTGACAGCATTCACTCTTCATGAGTATGCACCTTCCAGCAAGTACAGGTCCTCAATGTCACACCAGGAAATGGTCTGCTGTTCAAGACATATGTCCATCACATTTGCCCACTCACCTGCAACAGAGGCAGCCATGGCTTGCACACATCTTACAAGCCATGGAATGGATCCCAAACCCAACAGGTAGCATGCAGGAGTGGGACATGTAGATTTACCTCACCATTGCATATACCATGGCAAACAGTGCAGACAGTCATGTATGTGACGAGAAGGTATGGGACAACATTAGTGCTGAAAATAAACAGATGACCATCCAAACAGATGATGACACATGTTGCAAACTGGTCATGCAGGCTGCCGAGAAACATGCCGCAACACTGAGGGAGTTGCAGGAATGTCTAGCAAGTACTGGCTGTGCAGTACCTGTGTCAACAATTGCCTGGACTCTACATAAGTGTGGCCTATGGGTTACGGTAATCAGATGGGACAGTTGTTGCACAGGAAACATCAAACAGGGCTCTCTACAGGTAGCATATGCATAACATCAAAAGTCCCCCAAAGGCATGTGTTGCAATGTGTAATGGTGTACCGAGACCAAGTTCGAAACTTATAGACAATATCAATTAAGATACATGTGGCGCACAAGCAACACCTCACTCCACCTCAGGCCCACTATCCCCATCTGTACCTTGCTGGTGCCAGTGTACACCTGTATATTTGCCGTTCATTCGCAGGGACTAGGCCAGTACACATAGTGTTCTGAATTTGGGACACTGCAAAATGACACTCATGTGTAGCCCATAGTTGTCAAGCATCTGAAAAAAGGTTGAGGATAGGGAGGGGTGTTATCCTGAAACACAACAGTAAACTAAAGCAGACATCCAAAGCTCACTAAGAATGGCTGTATCTGCACACAGTCAAGATCATGAATTGTGGCAGACATAACCCTGACTCCACAGTAATAGTGAATGCACTGTGTGACCCCCAAGGGCTGTGCACATGAGTTGACCTTGCAATCTTGCAGAGTTGGGGACCATTTGTAGGGCAGAGTGACCAAATACTGGCAAGTGCAGATGGGCCGTGCTAATATAACCCTTCCTGGAATAGTGACTGCTGTAGTACACTTAACAGTTGGTGCAACAAACCATCATGTTAAGGGTGTGCACACTTATGTACCCACATATCGTATGCATTTTAATCAGCATCTGCACAGTATTTGCTACTGCATTTGATTGCACAGGTCATATGTCACATATCAGGTTCATGTAATGTTAACATATGCATTATTGTGGCCCCATGGCATATCAGGAAAGAGGGTGCCATGTCAATAAGGGTGTGTACACTCCTCATAGCCACAGTAAGGTTTGAAGGTTGTCAGTGTAATTGAATTTTATTGGTCATACATGCACCACTGATGATGAGATCTGCAAATCAGACATCAGGCATTCACTATTGACATCTGTCCACATATTATCCCAGGTATATGTTGGACAAACAGATAGATGCTGTGAGCAGCAGAGCAAATATAACTGAGTCACATATACACATTCAGCAATGGACAGGTGTACAGCAATACTGTGTACATGGGTGCAGTGTGTTCCAGGGGAAGGAGAATTACGTACTAACACAATTCATGCTTCACAGAGATATATAATGTTGGTAACAGAGATTGACTATAGCTGCAGTGCATGCTGTTGAGTGTCATATATCATGCATGTTGACAGATGGGTAATGAGAGGTCTGTGTGTAATATCTTTTTGCAACCTCACCTGTAAGTGTGTGTGTGTGTGTGTGTGTGTGTGTGTGTGTGTGTGTGTGTGTGTGTGTGTGTGTGTGTGGGTGTGTGTGTGTGTGTATACAGTTAAGCAATGACATACAGGTCTTAAAGTACATTTCTTGTTTTCCCCTCACAGGTGGTGAGGTGGGTCAGTGTCCCTCCTGCAGGCAAACTGATGTTCGTGCCCATACAGACTCTGACAATGATGATAGGTGTGGCGAGACACAGGCAGGGTTGTCAGGAGTTGAAGCTGTGCCATAGTTTGACATCTCACTGTTATTCACCCTATCCCCGCACACAGTCAAATTGCCTATACATACCCCATCACCAGTGGCCATAGATGAGGGACAGTTGGCAGGTGCTAGCATGGGACAGAACAGTGTGGTGACTATGGCATGTGTGTCTGGACACAGCAGCCATAGCTGGATGCCCGACGAGGTACCACATGGGAAGATGTACAGGGGTGCTCATAGGAGGGCTGTTGGTCATCATGCTCCTGGCAGAAGTACCAGAGCTGGTGTCACCAGACGCATGTGTCAGGCAGTCATGGAGGTGCAGACATGTATGGAACGTTATACCAGACAGGGTCTGTGACTCCAGAGGGCTACTCATTCTGCTGTTATTGACAGCATCCGTGATCTTGCAGGTGCCCACCGTTATTTTGCAGAGGTCCTGGATAGATGGTTGGGTGAGATGGTGGGAATCTTCAACCGTGGAATGTCTGTGCTTGAACATATGGTGGGAGTAGTGCAATGCCACGTGGACGTAGGCCAGCAACACCAACAAGTGGAGGTCGACGTGGACGTGCAACAAGTCAGATCCGCTCCCGTAGTGGCAGTACCAGCACCAGCACTGCAGGAGGGGTGTTGTCCACACCACAACATAGCAGGCCATGTGCATGTGGCCCTGGCCAGTCCCAAGAGGGACCCGGATCCAGCAGACATATGTCATCATCAGGTGAGAGTACCATATCTTGGCTTGTACCTGGTAGTGCCCATGGAACCCCTGGCAGGCACAGTTCTCATGTACATGGCTGGAGACAGTGAACTGCACACCCTGCCAGGTACAGTCTGCAGCTGTCCAACAAACCCCTGTATAGGGCAGCCACATGGCAGAACTGTGTGCATGCATTCACACACACACATCACCAGCAAAGCTAGGCCAACCACCTACCTACACACACACCACATCTGCACAGCCCAATTAATAATGAAATCCCCTAACACACACACATGATGCCAAACAAATGTCTCAGCCTAAGTCTTTGGCAAACCCACAACATACCCTATGCATATGATGATACCTGTGCCACATCCCTGTCATCCATGACATTGATGCAGGGACAGGCTAATATGGTTCTGATGCACAGGGTGACTGCACTATGGTGTACCAATGTAATGCCAACATGTTTTCAGCACTAAAGTTTAATGCTTACTTGTCAGTATGTGTAGCTCTCCAGCCATGATGCATTATAGCTGTTATTAACACTGAGTGATTGTGGTCTCCATAATGTATTATGTTTGTGTTGTAGGTGTCTATGCATCAGCAGGATGTTGGTCTGCTGCTATTTTCTACAAGGAGTATAGCACTGTGTTGACACTTTGACTGTGCCATATCCTGGGTACAGCTGAACACAAGTCACAGGTCAGTATAACAGTTACTGCATGTGCCACATGCCTGATAGGTCTGAGCAGTGTATGCAGGTGAGTGCATAGTGGCTGATGTCAGTAGCACTTCTACAGTGAACAATGGTAAGTGTACTGGGTGGTACACACCACATGTTTGTGAATAACACACACATGCAGATGCTTTGGTGTTGACGCAATACACAGAGAATACTGTACACATGGATGTATTTACTTTTGCAGGGGAACCCATTTTATCCTATGTAATTCCACCAAGACAGAATAGGCACAACATCACATTGGGAAATAATCAGTCTGCTAGTTTAATGTCATTGACGATGGTACTGGAAGGGTATATGTCCCCTTCCCCATTGTAGTGCAATCCTCAGCTTGGTAAACATAGATGTGCTGGTGTGGGTGGCACAGCCCAACCCTTTAGAGGGTGTGGGGTGGTGTAGAACTGCAGATAGTGTGATTGACAACTACTTAACCTATTGACATAAACTGTACAGTATTACAGCCGACTAAGCGAGGGAATACACTCAACAATAACTGCAATGATGGTGGCTGTGTCCACAGGATCCACACCCAACTATATATACCAACCCCAGTATCACTGTACAGATATACAGTGGGGAAAAGGGCATTTACACATCTTAGGTTCATAGGTTCATAGGTTCATACTAGGCTATCTGCCCTGAAGCAATTATAAGCCTAGCCCGATTCTGTATGGCTTACTCCACCCCTTGATTTGAGTATACTGTGCACTTTTTAAGGTTTAGTTTACTGTGCCTCTGTCTAATAGTGACACGGGAGTAATCCCTGGGACAAACCTACGATCCCCCATCCACCTATCGAGATTCTTCTTGAAGAGATTTAGTGAGGTGCTCTGCCTCACATGAACTGGAATTCTATTCCAGAGCGAAGGGAGCCTCTGGGTTATGAACCTGTCCTTCCAGCAAGTTCTATTTATTTCTGTGCTGAGGTTTAAGTCCCTCGAGCGTGTGGCTCTAAGGGATTTAGATTTACTGAGGTGGAGCATGCCCATTAATTCTGGATTTGACATAGCTTTGTATGTCAGGCATAGATCACCTCAAGTAGGTATGCAACTGAGTAGAGCTGGAGTTTTTTTAACCGAGCAGCATATGGCATCTGTTTGAGACCCTTGATCCTCTTGGTGAGATACTTTTGGGGTCTTTCTAATTGCTGCAGGTGTCGGGTAAGGTACATCCCAAAAGGGGCATTGTATTCTATGATGGGCCTGATGAGGGATGAATATAGGGGCACGATTACCTCTCTTGATCTAGATGTGAAACCCTTCGTGATGAGGTGGGCTATGTAGAAGGTCTTTCTAACCACTTTGGTAATGTGGTTTTCACAGGAGAGATTGCTATCAACTTGGGTCCCCAGGTCCCTAATAACTTTCTCTGTACTTAATGGATTTCTGCCTATGTGGTAATTTGTGGGCACATTGTTTTTGCCAAAGGGTATGACTATACATTGTTTGGCATTTAGCTTTAAACCATGGTGCTGGCACCAGTTATCTGTCTCTGTGAGACCTTTTTGAAGGATGTTTGTGTCAGCTGGAGAGTTGATTATGACACCCAGTTTGCAGTTGTCTGCGAACTTGGTGAGCCATAGTCCTCCCACGTTTGCCTGTACCTCGGAAAAGTATATACCGAACAAGAGTGGTCCCAGGACAGAACCCTGTGGGACGCCACTTGTGACTGGTTTTGAGTCTGACATGGCTCCAGCAACTCTCACTCTGTGGGTTCTGTCTTTGAGCCAGTTTGCGACCCATCTTGTGACATAGGGGTTTATATTTAAGCTGGTAGCTTATCTATGATGCCCGAGTGGGGTATTGTTTCAAATGCCTTTGCAAGGTCCAGATAGGCTGTGTGGACTACCTTCCCTTCATCTATGGCTTTGGTGACTGTTTCAAAGAAGCCAACCAGGTTCAAAAGGCAGGATCTGCCCTTGACAAAGCCAAACTTGGTAGGATCTAGTGTCTGTAGGTCCCCAATGTCTTTGTTTATGAGCTCCATGATGATCCTCTCCATAGCCTTGCAGACTAAGCTAGTCAGGCTTATGGGGCGATAGTTTCCAGGGTCCGTAGAGGCTCCACCTTTGTGGAGTGGGACCACTGTTGCTGTACACCATTCTGTGGGCACATATCCTGTAGTGAGGCTGAGATCGTATAGCTGTTTTATTTGAGGGATTAGTTCCTCTTGGAGTTCATGTAGGACGCAACCTGGGATGCCATCTGGTCCCATGGAAGCAATGTTTTTTGCTTTGGAGAGGGCAGCCTTCACCTGAGCATTAGAGATGTTTGGGAGGCAGCCCTCTGCTGGGATAGATACTTGCTCTTTTGGGGGGGAAGGGGTGGAGAAGTTTGCACTGAACCTGTCTGCCAGGATACTGGCAATGTCTGTGGGTTCAGTGTATTTTTTTCGTTTAGAATCAACTCAGAACAAGTCTGGGAGTTGCATCCCAGGTTTCTAACATAACTGAAAAAAGCCTTATGATTGTCTTTGGTGTCCTGTGCAATTTTTCTCTCAAAGCTGGCCTTGGAGGATTTTATGAGGGATCGTAATTTTTTGCTAGTACTGATCAGAGATGCCTTCCCTATTAGGGATTTTGCTCTATCATGTAGTAGCTTCCTCCTTCTGTTGTACAGTTTATTTATGGCAGAGGTCCACCAGACTGGACGCCTGCCTTTGGATGATTGGGTCTTGGTTTTGTTTGGGATAGCATGATCCATGCATTCCTGGAGATGTCCGTAGAATGCGTTTATATAGGATTCTGCAGTTTGGGCCGTAGTTTCCACTGGCCCTGGGGCCTTGAAGGATTCCACTTCAGTTTTGAGAAGTGAGAAGTTCACTTTTGAGAAGTTTTTCACTGTAGTTTTCTGGGCTGGGGGTGGGGTCGGGATGTGGACATCCAGTGAAATTAATTTATGATCTGATCTTACCAATGAGGGATATACTTCTGGTGTGAAGCATGGAGTCCCCATGTTGGTAATGATCAGGTCTAGTATGTTGTCTCCTCTTGTGGGAGTGGTGACTAGTTGTTCCATAGCATTTGAGTTTATAATTTCCAGGAACCTTTGGGCTAAGGTGCTGGGGCTTGAGTAGTGCTCCCAGTCAATGTTTGGGTAGTTGAAGTCACCCAATATAATGGTGTTTGGAGAGACTATTGCTAATTTTGATAGAATGAATTTCCACAAGATGATACCTGTGAATTGTTAACATTTGCCAGTCAGTTCTCAGAAAGATGACTTCCTGGGACATGTATTTTCTACAATCTGAAGTAGATCCTTTCACATACACACACACACTCTTACTTAGCAACACTGAGAGTAGAACCCCTACCTAGGTACATATTGCTACTAATGTGTGTGGCCTTAATTGCACACACCACACAGTTTTTAGGATGAGGTGTGTCCCAGGTTACTTGTTAATGAAGAACATCACAAGGCCTGGTACAGTATGGTAATGGGGGATGTACTGGTTGTTTATGAACAATACATAGTGTGACATACTGTCATATACACATTGAAAAACACATAACAGTCAAACACACATCTGACAGACCTGGGTTTATCAGTGCTAACTGCCTTGTCAGTGTGTCCATTCTATTACAGATAAGTTGCACACAGCACATGCATCACTGGACTGGATAGTGTAATCAGTTACCTATATGATTGATGGTGACAGTGGTCCTCATACAGTGGACCTTGGGACATGTACTGGGGGTTACATGGTGTAAAGACAGTATACCCAGCACCTACACCACACATTGGATATTGTACTCACTGAAAACCCATGATAATACTCTGACATCCCCACCATCCCACATTGACCAGGACTGCAATATAACCCCTTGTCTATCTCAACAGTGCTATTACAGAGATATGCATCTATTGCACATGTCACAGGGATCATAGGGTGATGCTTTGTCATGGCTCTCCTATGGTCAGCAACATCACTATCCCTTATACTGTATGGCAAGGTGTATTATATTAGGAGAATGTGGCCTCAGAATGCTGTATCCTACAAATATACACACTTGCACACATACTCACACTTGTCAGGACTTAGAGGGTAACCCATGCCTATCTACCCATTTGTACAACAGTGTTGTGCTGGTACTGCAAGCTCCATGTAGCCCATAGGGTGAAGAGTGTAACAAGGTACATGTAATGTCCATTAAAGCAGCAGCCATTTCTAACTATGGCAATGGGGGGTGTAGTGGATGTGAACACCTTCAGGGTATTATCAACTACAGGTTTACAAACACACAGACACTGTTATTCTCAGTAATGCACACTGACACATTTGTCAGTACTGGGGTCCATAGGTGTAGGTGTTCCTAGGTGTGTACCAGGATATTGTCCATGGAGAGGTGGGAAGAGTAGGGAATGTGGGTACAGTGGTATCATGCCATCTGCCATTTGCCAGCAGACCATCTATCAACTGATGCCACGGGGGTGATCCTCAGGGTGAGAGTTAAATGCAACATCCACTCATCTGGTTGCCTCTTGCAGAGGGCCAGTGAGGTGCTCCAATTGACATGTATGCAACATGTATTACATAACATGGTCAGTGTCTGTCTTGGAGACCTGTACCCAAGCATGTTCTGCTGACTGTGGTTGTGTAGTTGAGGTATCCATGGCATGTGGTGCATACAGGGTGGGGATTCCTAGCTGTTGCATTCATAACACAGCTGGGCAGACATGTCAGTGTCAGTCAAGCATAGATTGCCTGTAAGCAGCCAAGATGGATACTTGACATCTGCACATCTGTACAGAGGACAGACAGATATCAGCTAGCCAACTGGTTATGCATTAGGATGAATGTGTTGACAGATAGATGTCTGACACTGATAGGTATGACATTACTACATGACAGCAGCCCTCAATGACATGTTCTATACACACAGTAGTCTGCAGTTAATATCCATATGTCAGATCAATATCCAGTAGCAAATGCTTAAAGACACACAGCTCACACACTAAGAACACGATGGTGAGGACTCACTGTTCATCTTTGCATGCGGGGGTGTTTGGTTCCAGTACTGCAATCTGCAATCCACTATTACTTGGGAAAGCACTGTCAACAGTAGTAAAGTAATGATACACTACAGGCCAGTGTGACTGCATATAACCTGGGACACTACCCATGTATGAAATACATTCAAATGGAAAAGAGTTTTGTTCAAGCCATATATACTCAGGTGTCCCAGACAGTAGACTCACACTGCTTACTACTGTAATGACAGCATATAGACGCATGTTATGTACATGGAATTAAATACACTTATTAAAGAAGTCATTACCCTGCTATTTTATCAGACTGGAATGTGATCACTGGTTACCAGGGCTGAGCCATGCTTAGCAGGTTTCAGTGTTGCTGAAATATAAATGCTAAGCAGATTTATGCACTGGTAAGCAAAGCTGAAACAGTTTAAGCACCTATACGTTTAACCATACATTAGCATCGCTTACTGTCTGGCAAACCTGTGCAAACCCGCTTAAAGCTGCTCAAAACTGCCTTAACCACTCTGTATCCAACAGTACTTGTTCTGCCTAGCAACAAAATAAACATTCCTTGCAGGTCTTGAACCCAGGACCCTGTAGACTACAGTCAGAGCAGTTAACCACTAAGCCATCACAGCTATGAAAACGTTTGTTGTTTTTTTTCTGATATATCTGTTAGAACACATACTGAATAGTACTGAACAACTGCTTTGACTTACAATTGTGTAGTACTTGTTAGTGGACATATTGTTGAATCAGCATGTTGTTATATCTATATAAACACATAGATAAATATGGTGGTGGGATACGTCTGGGAAGGTAAATATAACACTCGTGTACAAATAACACGGACATGGATATATATATAAATATATATATATATATATATATATATATATATATATATATATATATACATATACACACACACACACACACACACACACACACACACACACACACACACACATATATAATATTATATATATATATATATATATATATATATACATGTACATGCACATATATATATGTATTTATATACATCTGTATATTGCATTATATATATGGTCATATATAGATATATCTGCATAGATGTATGTGTATGTATATATATATATATATATATATATATATATATATATATATATATATATATATATATATATATATATATATATATATATATATATATATATATATATATATATATATATATATATATATATATATATATATATATATATATATATATATATATATATATATATATATATATATATATATATATATATATATATATATATATATATATATATGTATATATATATATATATATATATATATATATATATATATATATATATATATATGTATAATGTATGTCCATAACATGTAGTGGAGTCATACCTCAGCACCAATAGTCACAACCTCTTAGTGCAAGGGGATGTCATGTAATTATTGCAGGTATAAATGTAGAATCTTGCTACTGTAACAGGGGTTGTCTTAACAGAAATGTGTGGGAAGTCACATCTGATATTGACATGTACGCCATCAGCTACTGACAGACATCATAAGATCATCATAGTGCAGTACCACACAAATCACAGTAATGATCCTGTGGAATACAGTAGAGATATGACCAATAAATGTGGACAGTCTGACACACTCTAGTCAGTCCAGAGGTATACACAGAACCCCTTAGTGCAAGACGTATGGACCAAGCCTGAGAAAGTGGATGTTTACAGCCATGTAAATGGGGAAATCATGAAAATACTGGAATAGATAAGCTCACACAGTTTATGCATTCACACACTCCTGTCTGTCCTGACACATAATAACTGCTGGGGCAGAGGTCACAAGCCCACATACTACCCACTAGTTAGTGACATACATCTGTACAGCATCTCACAGCTTTGTCAGGCATACACAACCATTATGGTGGCCGAGCAACAGTACATCTGACAAATATCTGGACATAACATCACACTGGGTAAATACACTGAGCTGCTAAGCATGTCACAAAGCACTGTGCAAACTACAGGCAGACTGCCACAACACTGGCCTACATTTTTTATGGGGGAATACACATGTACCTGTAAATATAGCAGCCTCTACAGGCATGTAACAGCATGGAGTAACAGACACCTGTGTGAAAGTGCATACCCACAATCAATCTGAACACAGCCACAGTCACATATAGTAAGCATACTTAATATTATAGTATATGGACTGTGTGAACAACACTATCCTCATATGTGCCACTCACACACTAACCCTACATATACTGGGCCAATACACAGTGTATTTCAATGCCTGACTGTGGTATGGGACATGTGTTGGTCTGGCCCTACAAACATGTATGCCAATAGGGTACCATACACTGGAGCAGCATGCAACATCAGCTAGAACAGGACGAAGAACAATGACATCTACCACAGTCTGTACACAGGCCAAGGTACATATTCACAATACACACTCTATCAAGAATCAACAGAAGTACACAGACTTTACTGCTGTACACACTACAACAGAATGTCCAGGTTTTGTCCTCAAATATAAGGCCTGCTATGCATAACATGTCTAGCAGTCTGATATCTCACTGGTTTGTTATCAGTTATGATGTCAGTAAATAATGATGTACTGAACATATGCACCTCTTACTGCATGACATATGTACAAAAGTTGACAGAATTGTGGCTGAAGGCACAATCACAGGGCCAATGTTGACATGTTGCTGTGATAAACCCATACATTTACTGGTGTAACAGGTTTATTGTGACATACGTCGTCTGAGCGATATGAAGTCAATAACTCACATGGCTCTCACCATGTACTGACTGCAATCCTCAGATTATGCTACTGAATTTCTAAAGATAGGAAATGTGTGAGTAACACAACACATGTAAGACTCCAAACACTGGCCAGTCTGCAGATAACCCTACAGGTGAGAGTTTCCTCAACTACATAACACTGTCATGACAGATATTAAATCATGTTGAACAGCCATATCCACACAAACCCTGTGAAACCAACATTACTGCAAATGTAGAAGAGCAATACTTACATTCTGTCCTCATGTCTGGAACATCCCCCTCCTGTTTGTTGGCCTGTCTCCACAGTGTATGTTGTAAGAGGTATATCCACCTACCCTCTCTGATGCTGTTTGTCAAATACCCACATGAAGTCATGCTTACAGTGAAGGAAAAGGGCAACACCCACATGAAGTGCTTAGTTATAGGAGTGTGTTTCCATGCAATTGGCTATAGGAATGATACCACAGCTGTTCCACATGCAGTTAGCTAGTGGGGGACTGCAATTCATGCTTAGGCCATCAGCTGATCATGAGCATCACTTACAAAACTCAATCTGCTGCCTAAGCAAAGCAGGTGTACTTTTCCACATCCACCAGAGAGGGAGTGAGAGAGACAGACAGAGACAAAGTAAGAAAGGAAGGGAGTAGGAGAGTAAGAGCCAAGCATGTTTGTGTATGATCTATGGGTGGAGAGTGGCATCTGGGCATTATGACAGTTGCCTATATTGTGTACTAATCCATACTGTCACATGGTAACTGCACATGGCTATACACATATATGGCTGAGGATATCCGACAACAATCTCTACAATGTTTGGAAAATGTTGGCCTTGTAATCTTGACAGTGGGACATGTAGCTCCTCAATATAATGATGTGGCAAAACTCACACTGTAATGGACTCTGTCATTACACAATCACCCAACACCCACACAGGCCACTGATAACACATACTTACCAGTACTGAGTTTCAAACCCCTATCTGACTATGTATTGCTATCACATTGTCATGCAGTTATTGCATTTGCCACAGAACTTACATGTTAGAGAGCTTTCCAAAGGTATCTTTGAAGGTGAGTGATATCAGCAAAAGTGATAAAGGAGGGACAAGGGAAGTGTAGTACATGTGACTGTCCACAAAAGTGATAAAGGAGGGATAAGGGAAGTGTAGTACATGTGACTGTCCACAAAAGCAGGTGTTAAGGAAGACATAACCACACTGTCTCAGGGAATCACACAAACCATCATGATTTGCACAGTTAGGATTTGAATTCCTACCAAACTAGTTTGTTATATTGTAGTATTACAGAGTTACCACATGCACCACAGACCTTATCAGGCTGATATATGGCCAAAGAGTTATTTCAAAGTGACTGACATCAGGAAGCATGCTACAGTAGGGCAATGGGAGGTGTAGTGAGTGTGAATGGCTTCAAAATCATTAATCTCCACACACACACACACACACACACACACACACACACACACACACACACACACACACACACACTTGCCAGTACTGACATGCATGGGTTCATTGCTTTACAGGTGAGTAGTAGTTGACTGTGCCAGAAGGGTGTACAAGACTAGGCAAAGGGAATACCTTGGCATCAGGCCAGATGACAATGGTCTCCAGTGTGGCACAGGGGTGCAGTCCCTGGATTGGCCCACACAGGTGGGTATTGTATTCACCATCCACTTATCTGCATTACTATTGTGGGTGTCCTGTACTGTGCAATGCTTGCCATGCATGTGATCTATATTCCATAACATGGACAGTGTCTGGGTTGTGCACATCCCACATGCATGTTGTGTGACATGTGGAAGTGTACTTTGGTTCTCTGGGGCATGTTGTGTGGACAGATTGTTATCATCTGATGTGGCATTCCTGACCTCATGTGGTGAGACCTGGCTATGGAACTGAGGTTGTGCTTGCACCTGCATTGACAGCATGATACAGGTATTCAGTGGAGTTAGTGGCATCTGTCCATAGAGGGCATGTGTATAAGGCATGGTATTCCCTTTGTGGGTTACATCTGCAGACTCTACAGTCATTGCAGGTGTCCAGTGGGGAACATAGCAAAGGACCACTGTAAGCATTTATTTGCCTATTGTATGGATGGAACAGGGTGCCATTTCCTTTTACTTGCTAGATAACACACAGTCAGGAGTCATTACACATCACAGTACATTCTAATGTCAGTGGCAGCATTGTGGTCAACAGGCATGTAGTCCACTGCAATCACACTGTAGTTACTATTGGTGGGCAATATGCAGGGAACTTTATAAATGACCTTTATCTAGCCACTCCTCAATCAACTTGTATTCAATATGCAGATGACAACACCACCAATTTTTTCTCCCAACACAAACACAAGCTGCACAATCTCACAAAATACCTTCACTACTACTACTACAATGGTTCTCTAATCTGTCTCCCTCCTCTCTCTAAAACCAAAAAAACCAAACTTCTGTCACACACACAACACCACACTAGTCCCCTTCTACATCTTCACTTACATCCAATGATGGTACCCCCAACTCTCCAGACCAAACTACTACTATCTTACAACATTAAAAATTAATACAAATTAACTCTCTGCAATACTCTATTATAAACAGAAAAAAAAGGTTCTCTCTAAAGAATCTCTTCTTTAGAATCAAATCTTTCTAAAACTACCAAGCTAAAACTACATCCCTACTATATCACTACTCTACTCCACTTTTTTTCTACCCTTTCTTACAAATAACCTTAACTTTAACTTCAACATACAACATTCATACAATCATACAACAACATTTATAGGACTTTTCATTGTCTTATATTAAACAACTAGGCTGGCTGTCTTTACCCTATCTAATTACATCTTACCAACTTACTACTATCCCCACTTACTTTTGCCCCTACCAACAACACCTCTATGCTCTCTCTCCTAACAACACCCCCAAAATAAGAAAAAAATAAAACCCTCTCAAATACAACTTAAAACTTCAAAATCAAACAACTCACTTCTAATCAAATATCTCACCATTCCTTCCTCCAAATATACCTCAACCAACCACCACATTCCCTCCACTACCACCGCAACTACCACTACTTCACTCAATTTAAAACTATTTAAACATTATTTCAAACCAAACCCCAACAAGCTGTACTAACCCTTTTCCTTACCAAACACTGGACAGCTCTCCTTTTACCTTCCTGACTAACCATTTTCCCCTCTCAGAACTCTCTTCTTTTAAATGGATGAATCCCTTCTTTATCTCAATTGTCCTTCATTATCTTTTTCAACATTCTTTTTTCTTTGTTATTTTCTACTTTCTCCTAGCACTGTATTTGTTCTTCTAGTATATTTGTGCTAAGCCTCCCACTGAACTGTATTGCATTTAGAACTTGCTGTAGGTTTATTTTCTTTTTTGCTTATATGTTTTATTTTATTGTGATTTTTAGCTTTTTGTTTGTTTTTTTTGTATATTTTTTTTTTTTTCTTTCTTCGGCTGTCCCGGGTTTAGTTTTTTTTATAACAACTGTAAAAAAGGTTACATGCCTCCAATAAAATAAAATAAAATAAATAAATATAATGGTTGTTGCCTAGCCAAGTGTGTTTGTATATGAGACATAAGTAGATAGTGTTCTCTGAGTAATACCAGGGTTGCCTATATTGTTCACCAATCCATAATGTCACATGTAGGGCTATGGATTGTCTACACCAGTCTCTCTGCTGTTTGACATCTGTTGTCCTTGTAAGGTGGACATTGTGACATATAGCAGGTTCTCAATATAATAATTTAGCAAAACCCACCCCAGAATGCATCCTGTCATTACACAATCAGAGCAATCTCCACACAGAATAATGATAACAAAAACGCACACACTTGCCAGTACTGAGATTTAAACCCCTACTCAGCTATGCATTGCTACAATAGTGTACTACATTTATCATGCACACCATGTAGCTTATTGTATGTATCTTGTCCCAAGATACTTCTAAGGCGAGGAACATCACCAGCCCTTGTAAATACTGGCATTGTGTGATGTAGAGGGTGAGAGATCGCAAAAATAATTTTACCCTAATCATGTATTTACGAGGGGTGAAGTTCAAACCTCTATCTAACAACCTTTACGAACCATTACATTACACATTTACCACATGCACCACTGACCTGACATGGTATAAGCTTCACAACAGATACTTGTAAGGTTGATGATATCTGTAGGACTGCTAAATTCAGGCTCTGAGATGTGTACTGGCTGTAAATGGAGACAAAATCTTTGAGGTACACACATACACACACAAACACTTTTCATAGATGAGATTCAAACCCACAGCTGTCTAGTTACTTCTATTACATTGTCCCGCATTTATGGCACACATCACGGAGCTTGTAGGGTTAGCCTTTTGCCAAAGGTATATTTCAAGGTAGATGACAACAGCAGGCTTGCTAAAGTAGGGAAATGGGAGATGTAGTGAATGTGAATGGCCTCATAATCATTGATCCCTACACACACAGAGTTTCACAATTGCCATCTCTGGGATTAGAACTTCTACTTAACTAGCATGTTACACTACAGCATTGCACAATTATCACACACACCATTGAACCTATAGGGCTAGCCCTTATCCAAAGGTATATTTCAAGGTGAATGACATCAGCAGGCTTGCTAAAGTAGGGCAATGGGAGGTGTAGTGTCTATGAATGGCCTCAACATCATTGCTCCCCACACACACACACACACACACACACACACACACACACACACACACACACACACACACACACACACATATACACACACACAGAGTTTCATAGTTGCCATGTTTGGGACTAGAACTCCTACCTAACTAGTACATTATACTATAGCATTATGCAGTTATTGCATGCACCGCAGAGCTTATCAGGATGATCCTTCTCCAAAAGGGTAATTCAAGGTGACTGACATCAGCAGGCTAGCTAAACTAGAGCAATGGGGAGTGCAGTGTGTGTGAATATATCAATAACCCACGCCTGGGTGTGGGTAATGCTGGATTTACCCACGGTTGTCGTGGTTTGGTCCCGAGGGCGAAGCCCAAGGGATCAAACAAAGCCAACCATGGGGAATACCCCGGCGTGGGTTATTGCTATTATACAATGACATTATTTAAGGAAAAAAAAATAATTACTTTTCTTAAATAATGACATTGTATAATGCCTCCTTGCTGCCCTTCCGCAGCTGTCTGGTATTCCGCGGAAGTTCTGATGTACTCCGCATGCCTACGCAGTACATCAGAGCTGTAGGCAAAAGCAATGGAGAAAGCAAGATCTCCGTTGCTTTTTACTGTTTCGCTATGTTAAATGGGTTTAACATAGCGAGACAGCTTTAAAAAAAGCAACGGAGAATCTCCATTGCTTATTTTAAAGCTGTCTCGCTATGTTAAACCCATTTAACATAGCGAGACAGTTTTGAAAAAAGCAACAGAGAAAGCAAGATCTCCATTGCTTTTTACAAACTGTTTCGCTATGTTAAATGGGTTTAACATAGTGAGACAGGTTTAAAATAAGCAACGGAGATCTCCGTTGCTTATTTTAAAGCTGTTTCGCTATGTTAAACCCATTTAACATAGCGAGACAGGTTTAAAAAAAAAGCAACGGAGAAAGCAAGATCTCTGTTGCTTTTTACACACTGTGTCACTATGTTAAAGGAGTTTAACATAGCGAGACAGCTTTATAAAAAGCAATGGAGCTCTTCATTGCTTTTTTTAAACATGTGTCGCTATGTTAAACTCCTTTAACATAGCGAGACAGTGTTTTAAAAAAGACTTATACTAATGGAAAAAGTCCGGGTGACCGGACCTTTTTCCATTAGTATAAGTCGATTTACAATGTGCACGCTGACCAATCAGCGTACACGTTTTGGAATATTAATGGGGGGGGTCATGGTATAATGGGCCATAAACCATTACTCTGGAAACACACACTCAACACTCAGTCACACACAACTTTACATTTGACAGGACTGTGTATACATGCTAGAAGAATAATGACTTGTACTGTCATGTTACACAGTTATCACAAGCACCACAGACACTATAGTGCTGAGGGCTACCATACGCAAATGTCTGCAGTGATAGACATTGGCACATCATGTGATACTGGCCAATTGGATGTGTGGTGGGTGGGACAGACCTCATGATGGGCAGCTTTTTGTCACTGTCTGTCTCTCTCTTCCCCACATCTCTGTGTGTGTTTGACCTATTATAGTGTGTTGTCCTTGGATATATGTGTGTATTCCTATCTGATGTTTGGGCAAAGAATGACTGGTGTGCAATGTGGTGTGTGTGCACAGACATCTGCGAATGACAGATATGCATAGTCCACTGTTGTTGTTAGAAATGGGCTTCATTATAAGTGTGGGAGCATGCCCAGTATGACCCTTCTGTATTTTGTTGTTAGACATGGGCTTCAGTTCTCCAAGTGTGGGAGCGTGCCCAGTATGACCTTCTGTATTGAATGTGTGACTTCATTCCAGGTAGGTTGTACTCCAGTGCAGGCATTTTTGTTCTACACCTACATCTAGCAACCTGTTTCTGCAGGATATCTGTAGATAGGTTGACAATATGGAGTCACAATGGGCAAAGGATAGTGGGATACTGTAACTAATTGTGTCTGTGCTGCTTGTACTACATGGTTTTGGTGTTAGCAGAGACATTCAGACATATGTACTGTTTTACACTGTAATGTATTATGTCAACTACTGACAGATCTACTTATTTGCTCATAGTAATTTCCTGGGGAATACAAGATGAATTAAGCTGTGTCCAATATTGTGGTCTGCAGCCTACATATTATTGCACACTCATGCCATTCTGGAGGGGAAGTTGCAGACATTTGCTGATGGGTCTGTCTAAATTGTCCAGTACCTTGGTACTGTGGTGGCTGAGGATCCCATGCTTGTACATCTAATGATGTGACAGAATGGCCATATCCTCTCAGCTGAACAGATTCACCCAGGTTACCCAGAGGCAGGGCTCATATATCTGGTCATTTCCCCTTTACACTGTGGTTTACAAGCAGGTTTGTAGCCACCCATTCCTGGGTTTGCAGGCAGGGATAGTATGGGCACACATCAGAGTTTCAAACTTCACACACTCCATGGCGCCCATGCTTCTACCCCCCCTCTGTTATTCTATCCTCATCCTAACATTATGCAAGTGATATCTGATAAGTGTCCCTATCACTTCATCCCAGCAGTATTTAGGGAATGTCCACAGTTCATGCAGTAGGACATGGTGGACATGATACTGGGATTTGTCAAAATGGCCTTGCATTTGTGTTCTGTGGACTGTGTTATGCCGTTATTTGGGACTCCATGATATAACATTTATTGGCAGTACGGGTGAAACACAGGCCTTTGACAGAGGACTGTAGGGCATTTGGTAGTGATGCAGGCCATCTGCAGCAGGCCAGTGCATTCTGTCACTCCTACAGTCCCAGGCTGCAAGCCACTGGATTCCCCTGGGGTGACAGGGTAGGTGTGCAAGGTGTAAATGGCAATAGCTTCTGTCCTTATTAATCCATTGATGTGGATGGTGGCAGGGTGCTGCTTACAGCTAGGGACACACCTGGATGGGTCACCTCTTCAGCATGCCACATCCTGTGGGTATTCCCATACAGAAGTGGGGGTCATATTGTACTCATTCCCAACAGGAAGTATATGACTGTGATGAACCTGTGGCTGATGGTGGGGTGAGCTGAGTGCATATGTGCTATGGAAGCTTCTTGCAGCTGACTCAGAGATATACATGGAGCATTCCGCTTATGCTGGCTTGTGTGGGGACATCAGCAGTTTCTCAATACTTCATACCTGTGCCTTTTGTGGTCTGGCAGTGTTTGGCCAGACTATATCAGTATTCCATACTACACAGACAACTAATGTGCTGCTAACCTGTATGTACAATTCCAAAGGTGTGTGCAGTTGACAGCTGCATTTTATGTACTCTCTGTCTAGGGTACTTCTACTGGTGTACTACGTGTATGTCTGGGCCCACATTCATGCCATGTCCATCTTTCAGATGGCGACAGATATTACATCAGAACAATTAGTATGGATTACTGCTGGATTGAGTCTTGCTGGGATACATTTTGTTTGGCACTGCAGTTGTCAGAACTTGGCCCTGTTATCAACAGTACTGACCATAGGCCATCAGAACACAACCCTCCATGCCTACATGTTGACCACTTCCACACAGTATACAATATACACCAACCTAACACACAGAGCCCTGCATATTATACATGTGCAACAATATATCCTGCTAATTTGGCCAGCTTAGATAATCTGTGCACCACTGTTAGTATACCCACATGTACATGTTACTACATTTCTACATAGGATTGGGGGGGGGGCACACCTGACAACTGTAAATATTTGTTGTGAATGTACTGGTATTTCAGGTACTCTATTGGCTTCCATTTAATTCAGTATTCTGACATATCATGCAGACTAGAGGCATATCAGTGTAGTACAGATCTTAGGTTTTATTGACCTACATTTCAGTTTCAGACTTCTTACCCTTCAGAACTAACATCCAACTGCCTGACCTGTTGTAGTCTGTCTGTGTAAGTCTGGAGGGGGGCTTTTCCCCATTGCCATTAATCAGAGGCCTTGTGACAGCCTTTCTTTGTGTTTGTGTACACCTGTCCTGCTGGCTGAGACTGTTATTGGGTATGCGAGCTTCACTGGCATGCATGTGTGTGTCCTATGGACACACATTTGGCTCTCCGCTTGTCCTGCAGTGGGATTTATCACCTCGTCTAGTACTGCCTACTATATTGACACCAGTATTTGTTATGGATTTCATGCTGCACATATAGGTGTCTACTATCTGTTGACATCCCATTCCGCCACCCGATTCCCTTGCATGCTCACGTCCATACTATAGATACAACTATCAGAACATACTAGTCCATTCAGCAATTGATAGGGAGAGTGACTTACCTTGTGGCTGTGCCAGTATTGAGGATGGTGCTGGAGGGCTGACTATGTCGGGTGCACATAGTACACTCCCTATATATGGTTAAGTACAGGTGGTGTCATGTTTGGCATCCCTTTTACTGTATGTGCGAGTCAGAGAGAGGTGTCATTCCCTGGGTTCCTACCATGTCAGTGTATGTGCTATGCGTTGCCTCTTTGCCAAGTCCTGGGCATACTGGGCAAACCTCCTTCTGCCTACAGGGGCAGGCTCAGGTCGTTCCTCCTCCAAGTCAGTCTGTGCCTGTGCTGGCCTTGGCAATGGTGGGGGGCTGTGTGGCCCTGCCCTGTGCTGTTCCTGCTGCAGCTGTTTCTGTAGGATCATATTGTGTAGCATGGCATATACAATGAAAATTTGGGTACATGTAGCTGGAGAGTACTGCAAGGCTCCACCAGATATATCCAGCCACTGGAACTGTGACTTGAGCATCCCAAACAAATGCTCTATTATGATTCTGGTTTGTGCGTGTGCCTCATTTTGGAGTTCTTGTTCAGGTGTGTGTGCATTTCTGATGGGTGTCATCAGCCATAGCTCCAGTGCACAACTAGCATCCCCCTCTAGGTGGCCATATGGGATGTCCCCACTGGCAAATCTCTGGTACAGCTGTGTCATATGCCAGATGTGGGAGCCATGATAGCTTCCAGGGCTGCCAGCACACACATTCATTATAATGCCATGGGCATCACACATGACCTGTTAGTTGATGGAGTGGAAGCCCTTGCGATTTATGTAGACCCTACCCCACTCACCGGGTGGTGCTTTGATGTGTATGTGCGTGCAGTCTATAGCACCCACTACCTCAGGGTATTTTGCTGTTTGGTGGAAGAGGCGCATATTGCTGGGAAATGCCTCACAGGTGTTGTGGGAATATATGTGCTCACCGGAATGTGCTGACATGGCATCCAGGAATTGGTGGAGTACCCCGGATGCTGATGCCTGTGAGCTCCACATGATATCCTCAGTTGGCCTTTGGAAGGTACCTGTAGCTAGTACTCTTAAGCCTACACATAACTTGGCATCCACTGGGAATGGCTCCCCTCTGTTGGTTCTATGTGTGAGGCATGGCAGGCACAGCTCAACAATTTGTTGCAGGAGGTCTCTGTCCACCCCAAAGCGCTCCACTATCTCCAGCTCATGTAGCCCCTGATAGGTTACCCTGGGTCTATACACACTTCTCCTTCCCCTCACTGTGGGTTGGTCATCAACATTCTCATCCTCACCACCCTCAGCCTCTTCTACATATTGATTTATGAGAACAAAAGCAGCCCCTATCATTTTGTTGCTTTTGTTAGGTAAAATTTCCCCATTTGTGTACACCAGTGGTATAGGGTTTGTGGGAAAAAACAGAGTTAAAGGTGTTTGCATAGTTTATAGTAGTGTGCTGGGCTGAGCTGGGATGCTGGCTGTGTACTTGGCTGATTCTGATACATTTCACCTGCCAGCTATACTAGTTTTCATTGATTACCTTCCTACTGCTGTTTTTCCTTCCCATTGCCTTCTTGTTTATGCCCCAAGGCACGACGCATAAATCCAGTGGTCAGACGTGAATGGAGCTGCTACTTCCTGGTTTATTTTTTTTTGTTCTGTTTAAAACCTGGTGCACGGCGTGCATACCTGTTTACGCAATGTAAACACTGCTAGGCAGCCCCAGACACCCCCTTCCTTAGCTGTGCTTAGCTAAGGGCAAACACGGTCCACAGAGCTCCAATAAGCTTACAGCATGCATGACAAACCCCTTATGAAGTCATCTAGTTCTTAGGCTTACACCAAGTTATTACTGCACCTACATGGTTGGGTGCAAGCTAGCACTGAGGGGAAATCTGTAATTCAGTATCATTGCCCTCATTTGCATACAATTGGTCTTGTTGTGTTATGCATGCCATTGACTATTATGGCAAAATGATGATGTTGGTTTAAAAGCTTATTTCCAGTTTTTTTTATTATTTTCAGGCCGATCCCGTTTGCACACCGCTGCCCTATGCTTAAATGGCTAAAATCGGCCAGGAAAAAAAGTTATTTTTTTATAATTTTGAAACTAGTTTTCATGCCTATGGCCATATATTTGGCCTTTGGCATGCCTAACCCTTATAATACATGCTTTTGTATGAGCCGTCATGCCTCCAATTTGTAGTTTGCAGAAATGTATTCAGTTACTGGCTGAATACATTTCTGCAGTCTACACTATTCCTGCACGGACACCTGCCTGCTTCCTGGATTGCTAATTCACCTCATTTGCATGGTTTTCACCAGCAAATGAGGTAATAAGCATACAAGGACTGTGTCCGTCATGCAGGAGCACTCGTGCACGTCCCGGGAGTTCATTCCTGGATCGTATGTCAGACATATTGCCTGCAGCAGCTCTTGCACTATTCCTGCATGCCTTGCAGGGCTTGCTGAACCCTGGGGCAGGTGTCTTTTCTTTAGAACCTTAGAAGCTTCTAAATGTAATTTAGGGTGTGAAATGTATTTATTTACTTGCTTACTAACTCACTTACTCACTTTGCTTTTTTAGCTATAAACCACACATTAGCAATGACAAATATGTGTTTATACAAATTAGCAAAGACAAATGTTTAATTCTTACAGGATGTGAAAGATGAACAAATCAACAAATACATCTGTAATAATGACATAGACATTTTTCGTGTGTAAATCACAAAATAACAGGATTCTTGTTAGATATCACATGAACAAGCTGACATATGCTTGTAATAATCCAAGAGTGTACACTGAAAAAAGTCGTGTAAATGACCACAAACCAATGTATCAGATGGATAAGTAAAACAAAGCACAAAACAGATAGCTATATAAAGTAAAACGATTTTAATAGTAAACTTTAGTTGAGCGTTTTTATCCTGAGAAGTGAAACTTAAATGAACACGCCACCACTTAATATAGTAATTTCAAAATGCATGCACCAATCAAGCTGTTTTCTTGTTTCACATAATTATCAAACATTCATGCCATTTGAAGAAACATCATATCATTATGGAATACAAATGTGGCTAGGGAGTGCTGCTTTTTGCTATACTTTCTACTTGTGTTGATAACAGATTAGTTCATTCATTATGTCACTTGATAATCTTAGTTATGAAAACACAGGGTACTATGATGTCTGTTATATAAGAGCTTAGACTCTGTTAGAGCTAACGAGATTATTGTGACTATTTGCAAATTTGCATATTTCAGTAAAGTTACTTTATATTTCCTTCTGCTATGTTACTTGATCAAAGTGAATGAGCGTGTTACCCTTAATTTATAATTCTTATTGGGCTAGGTGTCTGTATTTTCCAGCATCTCTAAAATATTTATATTTGTTCTTAATCCAAAAAAGCACAAATAAATTCAAAAGCTTTGGTTTAGAGCTGTTTTTCTTGGAATTGGGAGGTCAGTTTGCTGACAGATAACATTTCTGACATCTCTTGAATGCCATAAACATGTTCCTGATTTTTCTTTTTGTCTCCATTATGTAAAATAACCAATAGGAACTGGAAGGGGCATATACAGCATGATTGCTCAGACAGGCATGGCCAGTCTTAACTACAAATCACTTTTTATTAATGATATTTTCCCTCTTTGGAAGAATATAAAAGTATACTGAAATAGGCCCGGGTGCACCCACATCAGGTTTGGACTCAAATGTACCTGAGTGGGTGAAGTGAACTTTTAAACTAATTTTAAGTGAAAATGTAATACCTTTCTCAGGGCATTATTCTCCAAAACTATCTAAACATTTTCCTAATCACCCAAATTGTATCAACCCTATGGGTATACTTAATCACAAACCAGATCTCATTTTGATTGCTTTTCCCGGAAAATACTATCCTCAAACTTGCTCACGGCCTTATTATATATGCCTCTTCTATGAGGTTATATTGACAGCCCCTAACCAATAAGCCTTCAGTGATCTCCTTTGCTGCTCTGGGGAAATCTGCTTTCTTACAGCAGTTTTTTTTTTCTCTCCTGTTGATACTCCACATGGGAAAGACTTAATAAAATGCAAAGAATGTAGATCAGTGGATTTCAGAAATGGGTTGTCAGCCATAGACTTCTTGTGGCATGTGATTGCAAGCTTATCCTTACATACAGACAGGGAAATAGTAAAACAGGGAATGGCACTGTGTTGGATATTTAAGTAAATTCAGCACTGACATCATTGTGTTGTCTTTTATGAAAATATTGGAAATGATCTTTTATGAAAATATTGGAAATTGGTCTCTTGACCATTGCATATGAAGAAAAAGCCACTAATGTACATTTATATATCACAACATTGTGAATAGAGTAATCACCCTGATACATGAAAACAATTTCAAAGTAATCTGTGGGCAGTTTGGCATAACTCTGACCAAATGTGGCCGGTGTTCTACACTTCACTGTTGAAAGTAGATCTTGCCATTTTAATAAAATAATTTTGAGCTAAACAATATTGCACTAACTCTAACATGCACCTTGTAAGAGTGATATTTATAGGTTCATAGGTTCATAGGTAGGTACTAGGCTATTGGCCCTAGGGCCTATATAAACTTAGCCAAACAGTACCCTGGCTTTTGTCACCCAAGAAAATTATTTTCCTGTGCCCCTGTCAAGCAGAGCCACAGAATTGATCCCCGGGGTGAATTTTC
The DNA here is from genome assembly GCF_019279795.1 of Protopterus annectens. Lineage (NCBI taxonomy): Eukaryota > Metazoa > Chordata > Ceratodontiformes > Protopteridae > Protopterus > Protopterus annectens. Next base: position 393,457,185 of record NC_056732.1, on the reverse strand, counting down.
TATCTCCCATCCAATCATCAAGATTTTTCTTGAAGTGTGCTAATGAGGAACTTTGTTTGACATAGATAGGTAGTTTGTTCCAGAGTATGGGAAGTCTCTGGGACAGGAATCTATCCCTTCAGCATGTTCTGTTTATTGTGGTGACAAGGTTTAGGTCCTTAGAGCGTGTAGCTCAGAGGGATTGGGATTTCTTTAAGTGGAGCATGTCCAACAGCTTTGGGTTTGACATAGCTTTGCATGCTAGGCAGAGATCGCCTCTGAGTAGGCAATATGCGACTGAGTAAAGCTGGAGTTTTTTAAGATGGTCCACATAGGGCATCTGTTTGAGGCCAGTAATCCTCTTTGTGAGATATTTCTGCCGCCTTTCCAGTTGTTGTAAATATCTTGTGAGGTACATACCAAAAAGGGCGCTGTACTCTATAATGGGTCTAATGAGTGATGAGTAGAGGGGAACAATGACCTCTTTTTCCTGGATGAGAAACCTTTTGTAATGAGGTGTGCCATGTGGAAGGATTTCCTGACTACTGTGGTGATGTGATTATCAAAAGAGACACTACTGTCCACCTGTGTCCCAATGTCTCTTATCACACTTTCGGTGTTAGGTAGACTACCGCCTATGTGGTAGTTCATGGGTAGAGAGTTTTTACCAAAAGGGATGACAATGCACTTTTTGGCATTGAGCTTGAGGCCATGGCTTTGACACCAGGCATCTGTCTCAATGAGGCCCTTTTGTAGGATGTCCACATCGTTAGGAGTTTTGATTATGGCTTCTAGTTTGGAGTCATCTGTGAACTTTGTTAGCCAAAGACCTTCTGTGTTAGCCTGTACTTCAGAGAAGTAGATACCAAACAGGAGAGGACCCAGGACTGAACCCTGTGGTACTCCACTTGTCACTGGTCTTAAGTTGGATTTAGAGTCTGTTACTTTCACAGTGTGGATTCTGCCAATGAGCCAATTGGCAACCCATCTCGTGACATAGGGTACTGTTTTACTGATGCTACACCGAACTGATTCCCTCAGAAGCACTCACATATGTCTCATGAGCCAAATTTACTTCAGGGTTTAGAGGTTCTGCTGCTGTGTGTTATGAACCCAGTTAGGTTGAGGGGAGCAGAAGTGGAGTAACACCCCTGAAATTCTGTTTATGAATGAGTGATTGAACTTTGGGGAATGGTCTTATGGTCAAATATAAATTAACTATATGTGAGTTTTCCAACTGATTTGCAAGGAATGACATGGAGGCAAAACTGTGGGGTATCCTGCCAATATAGGTAATTATTATTGTTATTGCTATACAGGGCAGACAGGGATGTTGTTTGCAGTTTTAGTGGGGAGATAGATATGACTTCTTCATTCATCAAGGCTGTTTTATCTCTTATTACTTGACTATTTCTACTGATTGGACTTTCAATAAATGCAACATTATTTAATGGGGTGCAGATCGAGGCAGAAAGATATGAGTTCTTAATTCATCAAGACTATTTTTATCTATCATTAGTTTATTGTTTTTACTGATTGTTTCCCCCACTGTTCAAAATCTTCTTTGCTCTTCAGGTGGAGTGGGGGGTGGGAGGGTCAGTAAATGAGGTTCTTATCCCAGGGTCTAGATGGCCTAGTTATTTCTCTGGTTTGAATAAAAGTCTCAATGGTGAAGTTGGCACTACATTTCTTTACAAGAAAATTGGCAATGTTGTTTGTGTCAGAATGTGAGGCCCCGTTAAGAATACATTCTGAGCAATGTATGGTATTTTTTTAGTTTTCTAACATAGCTAAATAAGGGTTTATAATTATTTTTGGCTCCAGAGGCCAGTCTAAAGTCAAGGGCTTCTTTAGTTGACCTGATAGTGTTTTTTTAAATGCTTTAGATATTATCCTTGAAAAGATTGGTTTTGAATCTATGGAATAATTTAAGAATACTTTAAGAAGATGTAGAGTTTATTTATGGTAGATGACCACAGGGGTGGCTTGTTTTTCAATTTCCCATGATACTTGGTTTGGGTAGGGACTACTGCCTCTATGAGTTTTTCTAAGTGGGTGTAGAATTCCTTAGTGAAGCTTGCTTCTGTATTAGAGTCGAAGAATTTTCAGTGAGAAGTGAATTTTGATATTTAGTAGTGTTGCCATTTGGTGAGGTTTGTTGTAGAAGCTTTTGGGAGTTTAAAGACAAAGGTCACAAGTTTATCGTCAGACTTCACTGGGTAAAAGATACCAAATGAATAGTGCAAGAGACAGGCATATTTGTAAAAGTTTGTTGAAAGGTAGTTATAATCACCCAAAAAATGCTCCATAGAGTTTTTCCTTTATTGCTACCTTCCACTCTCTTCTTATCAGAACATCAAAACTGCCTAGATCTAGTCTTATTAGATATCTTTCCTTATAGCTATTTTTACTCCCCCCCCCCTCTCTGACTTTCTCTTTCTATACACACACACACACACACACACACACACACACACACACACACAGATATATATATGTATATATGTGTGTGTGTGTGTGTGTGTGTGTGTGTGTGTGTGTGTGTGTGTGTGTATCACTAACATTAAGCATACCAAGTACCTCATTCATTGGCCTTGTAGATTACCATTATAACAGTTAATTATGTCTGAAAAATAAATTTCTTGAAATTTGCTTTAATTTTTCTAAACAGAATAATTTCTTATCACTTTCCTTACCTCAAATTACCAACTCACTGCAGTCCTTTAACAAACACACATTCTTCTTTACTTACATCTTTAACCCAGAAACACACAGTCATTTTCCCACTGTTGAAAATGTTATTACATTTGCTAGATGAATACAGGCAGGGAAACATTTAAAATGGTTGCAGAAAATTTTAATATTTGTATTTTTCAATGATACATTACTAATGACACTTGTCTCCTTTTTACATGCTGTCAGTGATGTCCAACTTGAACTTGTGTATTTGCATAAATTTATTTCAAAATGTTTGCCCATAATAGATACAAGGTTGTCCTTTCTAAAATAATTGTAGAACTGAGTTTCCACAGACCTTAAGATGAATATACAGACAATCGGGTTGAAAATAGAAATTGTTGAGCTTATCTTCATAGCACAGGTAAATATTATACATTGTTTATTATCATAAAACATGAACAATGTTTAAAAAATATAATGAATATAACTGCACTTTCTTATTCAGATTACAGTGATTTTACACATACCTAAATAAAACTTTTTGTTTCACAGTGAATGTTTTGAAGAAACACATACAGAATGTTATTCATTTTGAACATAACCTACAATCATAACAAGGGTATGTTAAAATATATTTGATAACAAATAAAAAAAAATACTGGAGTTGCATGACATTATTTAATCTGACAAGTATAACACCACACATTTGGCATTTCTTCATAGTTTGCCCTTAGACTATCAACCTGATAATTTTTCCAGATGGTATTACCTGTAAAGAGACCTCCTGGATTGATAGTAGCTAGTTTCTTATAATATATTTCCAGCAATCTGTCATTGCTACATAATCTAGCTTTACCACCTACATTATTATCACTTTTTTTTTCTTTTTAGATGACCAAGGCTTAATACCTCCTGTCTGCTCTCAGTTACCTTGCCGTGCATGCTCAGCAGGTTGTAACCTTTCTACACATTCTCAATAAGTTTGAACTTTCCTGTCATGTTGTGATATCTTAACTTGCAACAGACTAATATTTTTTCAGATATCTTGAAGTTAAGCATGGAAAGATGCACTTTTTGTTGTTGTTGTGTCTTTTGGCTTTTCCCGATTAGGGGTTGCCACAGCTGGACTCCGGTCCGCTAATGATTGGTAGTTGATTTTTACGTGCCGAGTTACCAGCCCTAGATGCACAACCTTCAACGAAGGTATGTCCATTCATGCATGTCTCCACGCAGAAGATGCTCTAGCTGAGAATTGAACCGGACAGCGTCTTACTGTGAGGCGACAACGCTACTGCAGCACCACCACCACATGAAAAGATGCACTGAATGAGTAAAATATTTATGGCTAGATGATAAAGCCACATAATCACTATTCCAGTCATGAATCTTAACATTATTACTGCTATTCTAGCCCTCTTTAAGAACAGTGTCTCCTTTAATAATTTGATTTTATCTGTAATATTGATTTCTGCTAGTATTGCTATGCTTATACAGTCCTCATTAGCTGACCTGCCATCATGACTAATGTTGATATGGCTGTGGCACTTCTTTGCGGCTGTGCTTGCATATGCATATTTATGTTGATCATTTGTTAACTGGAAAACCCTCATTAAACACAAATGCCTAACTTCAGGAGTAACTCAGAAACATTGTTTGATTAAATTACTTGCTTGGAATAATACAGTTTGCACAACTACGTGACTCAGATCAAGACTTCAGAATGAAACTTATTAGGAAGGCTAAACTGACAAACTTGAAATTAAACTTGCTGTCAGTCACAGAACTCCTCAGTGTTCAGTAATCCTGTCTATAGGACAATTCATACTCACGCTATTAAGAATCCTGATTGTCGCTTTGCAGGTATGTGGCCTGTACAGTCTATATCTCTTCTTTCGCAGATCAGTAAATGAATTGTCATTCGTCCCTGCTTTGTAACTGCCTACTAATGATTCTTTCATTTACTCACCTGTGTTTTATTTCCATATTCCTTGTTCTTTCTAAATATACTAATATTTGCCTATCTAATCTCAGTATCCAGCAAAACCTATTATTGACCAGTCCCCTTGCAAGTGGAACTTACTTTGCAGAGCTGTAGCATTTGACTGCTGATAAGAATTGCTCAGCCCACATAATCTACCAGTTTTCCTTTTTATTGTGTAACTTCCAGATGTTCTTCGTGTTCCAGGACTACAACAGTGAATACACTCGAACATCTACATTTATAGTAAGTGTACACAATTGTATTTTTCTCTTTAGTACTAGCTTACCAGCTTATTTTTCCCTACTCTTTATGTCAAAAATATTGACTTTGGTTTCACTAAGGCACTTTTGCAAATCCCTGCGTCATTTTTCTGACATTATCTATATCCTCATTCAGGGTGTTTTACAACTTCAGCACACATTTTGTGACAAAAAATGCATAATTGCTCCAGTTTACAACTTCAGACCTTTCATTCTTAGTGAGGCAAAACTTTTTGGACTCTGTTGATTTCCACAGAGGTATTTAAATATTGATTTCCACAGAGGTATTTAAATACCTTTGTCTTATTCAGTCATCTTGTATTTAAGCATGTACATATTATAGTTATATTTTTCTCTCATATGATATTTGATGTCAAACAGGAAGTGGAATGAATTTTTGTTTTCTACTGGCATTGCTTTTTCTTTCTATTTATCCTAAATTCCTTGACACTTTAATGGGTTCTGATGTATTTACCTGCCAACAAAATATCTAAAAAAATGTCCTTAGATCCCATATTATTTGTGCTATTCCCATTTGGCTGTATGCTGTTTTCCTATTTTCTCTGTATTAGTCACCACTTTCTTTAATAATTTTAAGTTACTATGTTCCTGATGAATCCTCCAACTGTGATGAAGTCCCTTTGTATCCTTTCTGTATCTATGTGCATTTATACTTTTGCATATTTTTAGGTCATAAGCAATCAGCCATTATTGTACTTTCAGACTGTTGGTAACACTAATTGTACAAATATTGAAAATGCAGGTCCAAATACTGATACATGTGATACCACACTTCTGACTATCCTTTTGTCAGACTAGACCCTGTTTACTATCAGTCTTATATTCTGTCATCAGGTAATGCCTCAACCATGCCACTACCATAGAGCCCAGTCCCGGACTACTTTTATTAATTTTCCTGTGGTACTTGGATATGATCTGATATATTTAAGTTAACTATGTGCACAGTCACTCTCAAGTTTATTATCCTGGTTTTACAGTTAAGAAATTAAATTCAGTTTTACCTGACATGACTTTCACACTCTGTACCCAAGATAATTTGGATCACATACTCCTCTGGCTTTCAGAATTCTGAACTCTAGTATCGATTCCATTATTTTTTCTTGTATCTCAAGTAACTAGATAGGTTGGTACTCTCTGACACCACCAGGAATGAATACTCAAGTTCAAATGCAAAAACACAGCTTTAATAAAAACGAACTGAACACACATACACTGCTGACATTAACATTCTTAACTGATACGTTTTCATTTAAAAACACTTCCTCAGATCTGAGGAAGTGTTTTTAAATGAAAACGTTATCAGTTACGAACATTAATGTCAGCAGTGTATGTGTGTTCAGTTCATTTTTATTAAAGCCGTGCTTTTACATTTGAACTTGGGTATTCATTCCTGGTGGTGCCTGTGGATTTTTATAAGTTCATTTTGGTACCTTGGTGATCTTTTTTTGGTACTCTCTGGCCCTTCTGCCGTATATATATATATATATATATATATATATATATATATATATATATATATACAAACACACACACACACACACACACACACACACACGCACACACACACAGACACACACACATATATATATATATATATATATATATATATATATATATATATAATTTATGTATATAAATATATAGACATAGATATTGACATATGACATTTTATTAAACAGCTAAATGTTCAAAACAACAAAACACTGATCTAGAAATGATCAAAGGTGAAGTCACCAAAGCAACAAAAAACACACAAACTTTCTTTTCCCACTGCATTCCACACACTCACTGCTACTTCTGTATACCAACTGTGAGGTTGGACTACAGTGGGGAAAGGGCAACTTCCACAATCCCCACTGTTCCATGATTTTTCACACAGAAAAGCGGGTGCTTTCAGATCTATTCATTTTCAATGAACTAAACAGGCTTTTCAGTGCTTCAACAAAAACACGCTTTGATTAAATTTCGTATATCTATATTTATATCTATGTATCTACCTAGCTATATATATATCTATGTATCTATCTATATCTATCTCTAAGTATATATCTGTCTGTATCTATATCCATATATACTCCCCCCCTGTATTCTGCTTCTGCTGCATATAAGCAGAAAGAAATCATACCTCCCGTCTTACACTTTTTTCTTAAGCTATTAAAAAAGCTTTTTAGTGAAACTATTAGCTGTCCCTGCAACTTATTAAGAATGCTTTATTGAATCCCACTAGAATGTGTTGCTTTATATATTTGGACATTTTGGATTTTTTTTTCAGAATCATGTCTTTTGTGTAAAAGGCTGTGGATATCTGCTTGACTCCCCATTTATTCTGAGTACTTGCATTTCCTCTACCTGAAAAACCACCTATCAATTCAGTCAAGAAAACTAGTAAATGTTTGTTTAGCAGTACTATCTTTCTTTACCTTCCTATTTTACAGATCATATTTTTTGTAAATCATTATCCACCTCACTGCTTTTCTTTGACCACTTTTCCATCTAAAGCATGCATATCTCTCTTCTTGACCCAATTTGTTCTTTTCTCAGAGGGTTTTGCTTTTCTTTTCTGACTACCTTACCAGCCAGCCACATTCTTATTTTGTTCACATGGATTTCTATTTTATTCCTTTTTTGTTGTCTTGCTCTTCCTAAATGACATATCTTGTTCTCTATCTTTTGATATCAACTTCTTTGAAAGCCACAGAATTATTTTCCATTTTTCAGTCTGTTAACATTTTTTACAATATAACCCGATGAATCTCTGGTAGCAGCTTTGTTATATTCATAAGTGTCCCAAATCACTTTCATGTCTACACGTGAGAGTTTTTCCTGAGGCATTTTTACATATTATCATTTTTCTTCTCTCTTGGTGATTACTGCTTTGCTTGAAGTTATTTCCTAAACCCCACTTTTGAAATGTTATTACATAGACTTTCACATAAAAACTTATATCTATATCATTATTCTGGTCTACTTCAGAAGACTGACAAACAAAAAAAGACTGAATCCTGAAATACTGAAAATTTAAAATACTGAGAACATTTTTAATGAAGGGGGCAAGCCCTCCTGGATCCCTCATGTTGGGGGCTGCACCCCCACACCCCCTTATAACTATATGTACCAATTCCAAGACTGCACAACAGTGGAGAAGGGGCAAATTCCATCATTCAGTATTTTGAATTTTCAGTCTTTTGGGATTCAGTCTTCTTGTTTTACAGTCTTCTAAAGTAGACCCCATTATTCATATGTTCATAGGTGTATACCAGGCTAATGACCACTAGGCCCCTTATAAGCCTAGCTGTGCAACCCAAATGTGACCCACAAAATTGATTTATATAAAGGATGATTTACTAACTGCCTTTATCCATTACAGACATAGGCGCCAGACCAGGGGTGAATTTCCAGTTACCCATCCATTAGTCCAAGTTGCATTTACATAGGGATAGGGATCAACATGAATGGAGAGCCTGTTCTAGAGATTGAAAATTCTCTGAGAAACACATCTGTCCCTCCAAAATATCCTATTCATGTTGCAAGCAAAATTTAGGTATTTTAATCTAGTACTTTCAATGATGTTTATTTTGTGTATGTGCAGAAGGTTCACCAAAACCGGGACCAAGCATGCCTCGTATGCCAGGCAAAGATCACCTCTTAGATATCTGTATGATACTGAGTAAAGAGACAGGGCTTTGAGATGATCAGCATAGGATACTGTGTTTACTCCCTTCTTCTTTTTGAAAGGAACCTTTGTGGATATTCCAGTTGTTGCACATGTTTGGTCAGGTAGGTATCAAACGGGGCATTATACTCCACGATGGGTCTGATGAGGGCAAATACAGTGGTATGATGACCTCTCTAAACCTAGATACCATGTCCTTGCTTATAAGTTGTGCAACATAGAAGAAATTTCTTACTACCTTGGACGCATGTTGTTTGAAGGGCAGGTTACTATCTACATAAGTTCTCAGATTCTTGACAAATACAAAAATGGTCATGA
>NC_056732.1:393291592-393447774 GCF_019279795.1 Protopterus annectens | reverse complement strand
AGGCTATGGGTAAACCTGCTTACCTAAGGTTGGCATTGTTTAAAGGGGTATAACACTGGGCACATTGAGTTAGCTGGCCTACATATTGCTTACACCTCCTAAGCTGGCCTGTGCAATGCTTAGCATTGGTTACATTAGATTTTGCATTAAATTTGCTTTTTGGCATTGATTTCTAATTCATTACATCTTTATATATATATATATATATATATATATATATATATATATATATATATATATATATATATATGCCTGGTATCCATGATTCATGTGTACGTACACTGCATGGTGTCCTTGTGTTTTATTGGGGACTTCAATACTCTATTACAATTGCACCTCACATCTGGGCTTACTGCTGTACTCCAGTTCACATATTTATGTTATGTAGTGGGGTATAGAACATATGATTGTATACTGATTCCTTTCACAGGTTGAGTTTGATTTTACTATAGTGAGGACTTGTTTGCTGATACCTCATTTTTCTGTACTTCTGTGATGGCTTGGTGGTTAACTACAGTGACTATAATGTCTAGGGTCCTGGGTTCAAGTCCTGCAAGGCTGTTTATTTTGTTGCTGGGCAGAACAAGGGCCATTGGATACAGAGTGATTAAGGCACTTTTGAGCAGTTGTAAGCAGGTTTGCGTGGGTTTGCACGAGGGTAAGCAATGCTAACCTCCGGTTAAATATGCTTACAGGGAGTTAGCTTCAAACTTGCTTAACCTGGGTAGGCATTGTTTACCCCCACGCAAACGGGATTAAACTCGCTTACTAGTGTTTAAATATGCATACTACTGCTTATTGGTGCTTTCACTTGCTTACTAGTGCTTATTCCCGCTTACAATTGCACTGATTTAGACAGTCATATGTAATAGTTCTTGGGAAGGTGAGGGATTTGGAAGCTGTATGGAGTCGTCATTCGTTATACATTTTACCTTCTATTTGAATCCATGATTCCTGTGTACATATACTGTATGATGCACATGCGCTTATCTGGGGACTTTGCAACATTATGACACAGACACCTCACATGTGCATTTAATGCAGTACTCCAGTTCACAAATATATGTTAATTAATGGGTTATGCAACTAAAATATTGGTCATAACATGATTTGACATGGAAAATGGAATGTGCTGCAGTGGGACTCAAACCACGAATGCCTGTTCGTAAGGTGAATGCACTGACAACTACACTATTGCTATTCTGCTTTATTTGCATATATCTTCCTTGTTATCCTCTTCAGCCATTTAAGCTGCATTAACCGTAGCTAAGTGATGCGCACACCCGCACACCTATGGTTAGCTTTAATTGGATTCTTAATAAAAAAAAGGTTTGTTTATTTGATTTGTATTTACTATTGCTGTTGTACATGTGGGGGAATGTTGCTGGGGATATGCGGACACCTATGAGTGGTCTCGCTCATTCCTTTGGCCTTTCTGCTGTTCTTCATTGTGGGGGCATGTATATTCTGAGAGGTCTGCTCTCAGACACGCCACCTGCACTCTTACATGTAAGATTATGAGCTCAGGCAGCACACCTTCATATATATGCATGTCACACTGCCGTCCTGCTCCTAAACGGCCACTTCTGTGCAGGACTAAGCTAGTCCTGTATGGAAGGATAGTAAATCTAGGGGAATGTGATCTATGTATAAACACATATATAAATGGAGTAACAGGATGTTCCACTATTAAATATTTAGACATCTCATTCATAATACCAGTGTTAAAGGTATTATTCAAAAACATAGGTTGTTATTTATATAAGTTAAGGACAAATTGTCTTTATAATTCTCAGCTTTGAGACAATTGTGTAATATTTCTAAATACTGTTCCTGAGTAGCAATCACCCCAGTCACCATTGTATCTTTATTAATAGAAACAAAATAAAAATAGAATTATCATTTTTCAAACATGTCAAGTTTTTTCTTTCTTCATTTGATAAAGTATATTCTCTAGTGTTGTATAAGAAAACATTTTGCATATCTAGTTCTGTAAGTTGCACTTCTTTACATATGCTTGTAACAGAGTAGATTGGTGACACAAAAGTAGACGAAATTCTCAAAATATCTGTTTTAGCTTTGCCAACAGCATATAAGTTATCAGAATACAAATTGAGAATGTTCAAATTTAGTTTGCAAAAGTACATTTTGAATCCATGAGGAATATATCAGACCACATGAGCTGATCAGCAATTCAGTCTCTGCAATTTTTCTGAAGCATTCATTACATTCTCACTGTTCAGTCTAATTAAAATTTTTACTTTCTTCTTTTGAATTTGGTAAATGCATTCTTTCCTTTCCTTCCTGTGAGGTTTGTACTCTATTTGTCATTTATTTTTTAATAAAATACACAGATTTCTCTTTTTTACCACAAAACAAGTTCTTCTGATGACAACTAATTCAGTCCCATCTAACTAAGTCACTGGAACTGCCCTTGTATCTAAACCGATTTAGAAACGTTCTTTATGCTGCTTTAAAATAGAATTTAGAATTCTTACCTTATGTTATTATTTTAAAATGAGTTTCTCAGCTTTAGTTCTTCTTTCTCAGTCAATCCCATTTAACCCTATTAAAAAGGAAACTTTCTGAGTTTTAATATTTTATGACATGTATAAATAATGGAGGTCAGCTAACCCAACATTTGCTTTAAAGACGTTGTGAAAATTCTCCAGTTATTTTGTAGAATTACATGTTGTCATCAGTGTTCCTGGGTTATACAGTGTAGAAAGGATGCATTGCAGTCTTCCTGCATTTTCTTCTTCTCTGATGTAGACAGCCATAAACAAAGAGAGATAGATAGAGAGAGAGAGAGAGAGAGAGAGAGAGAGAGAGAGAGAGGAGAGCAAATGAGTCCTCAGTATGGAATTCTGCCCATACAGGCACCTTGCATTCCTGGTTATATCTTACTGATGAATGCAGTAATTTCCACTTCATATGTTTTTCTTGCTTAAAATGCAGTGTAGAAGTATATTTCAAATAACAGATGTCATAGATTTCTAAGAATCTGTGATCATTGATGCAAACCAGTTACTTGGCAGTTAGCACAGAGGATTAAGGTGCTAAACTGTTAATGAACTGCTTCCTGTAACTGATAGTACATTATATGATTCCTTTAACCACCACTTGCTGCGATGTCTGTCTGGGCAAGTCACTTAACCAGACAATGGTACTAGGTTGCCTGTGAAAAGGGACTCTTCTGTCCTGTAAGTTTATCTGGCTAACAGACAGATAAAAAATATATATGGATTCAGTATGATTCACCTTAAAGGCTTTTGTGATGAATTTACAGACTGTTGTAAGGTGTTATGCAAAAATGACATTCTTCTGAGTAATCATCATCATTCATAATCTTGACAAGCCAGCAATGTACTGAAATTAATCTTTTGGAGAAAGTAATTTTATAGGTAGAAAAACTAACCCAATTCAAGTGCAACATGGGCAACTGGATGGGAAACTAAAAATTTAGCCCTGGTTTGGTGCCTGTGTCTCTAATGGTCACAGGTAACCTGTAAATGATTCATCTCCCAGGCCCATGCTTTCACTAATCAAGGGTAGCAGAACTTATCAGATATTTGGGATGCATGGCTAGGCTTAAAAAGGTCCTTGTGGCTGTTAGCCTAGTAAACGCCTATGAACCTAATAGGAGTATATCCAGCTGACCCTTAACTGCATTTAACTATATCAGCATTTTTATTGTGCATATCTCTAGTATGATGCTCACGTATGCTAGCTACCTGTCTGACTTCCCATTTCTGTCATATAGGTAGTCATTGAAGTGGCTTGTGCATTCATTGTTGTCTGCTGATGCTGGCAATGAGGGTGTTTCATTTTTGCTAACTCCCAACACATCACCATAGGGCCTAAAAAGGAACCCCCTTGTTTATTCAGGATTCCAGCCACATGCCAATAAAGGCTATAATATTCCTGATTCATGTTCCTGATCCTGGCAATTTTAGTGTCTTGCTGTTTGTTTGTTGGCAATCAGTCTTCCCTCAGGATGTGTGAGCTATCATTAGCTGTTCATTCTCATTTTCCCCCGATCAGCTCTTCCAGTATCTCAGCCAGTGCTCAAACTTGATTTGTCTATAGGCAGGGCTTTATTTCTGTATGCCACAGAACCAGTCTGCAAAGCCAAATATGTTTCCTTAATAATATGAAAACTTTTGATTTCATTTTTATCATATAACATTTCATAATTCTTTAATTAGATATATTTTCTATCTACTGATGTTTGTTGTTTGTCTTTCGGCTTTTTCCCGGTAAGGGGTCGCCACAGTGGAACTCCGGTCCACTAATGATTGGCAGTAGATATTTTTTACGAAATGCTGAGGTACCAGCTCGACGCCCAACCTTCAACAAGGGCGCACCCATTTACACATGCATGTCTTTCAAATGCTACCCAACCACGGGGAGGACATGCAGACTCCACACAGAAGGCACTCCCAAGCCAAGCCGAGAATCAAATGGGAGAACCTCTTGCTGTGAGGTAACAACGCTACCGCTGTACTACCGTGGCTACTGATAATTTTCAAAAAATAAAAATAAACAATAAATACTGAAGCAATAAAGAAGCAATCTTGCTGAATGTCACTATTTGCAAATTAACACAGTTCATTCACATACTCTGGATAAAGCATTATATGAGGCACCTTTTGTTCATTGACAGGTTTTGTATTAAAGTGAAAAGAAATAAAAGTAATTTACGCCATTATCCATCATGTATGGCTCATTTCTTCACTGCATTCTGCATATTACCATTTTTAAATAAGAAACATCTTTATTGAATTATCACTTATAACACAGATAATCATACATTTATATAAATGAAAACAAACCCTATTGACATATTTTAGTTGCAAACATTATACATCACTTATAGTCATCCAGTCATTGCCAAACATTACAAAGCTCATTCAGTTCTTGCCTTCCCTTGAACCTTATTTATCCTTCAAAACTTTATTCTGCATATATTGCTCCCACAATTCCAATTTTTCTATTTAATTTGCTCCTACCCTTTTCTAAAGATTCCAGTGCCATTTGTTTTATCTCTGTTACTATATTCATCAGTTCTAGTACATTTGGTTTATACTTTGATTTCCTTTTTTTAGTACTTACTTTTTTGGCAACCACCAGAATTAAACTCAGCAAGGCCTTACTATGTCTAGGAAATTCTGATTCTGTATTACAGCTAAAAACAAAAAATAATGTCATTAGCTGTGCAAATTTGCTCACCCAGTGTTTGTGATAGAGTAATCTACAGGGAATTTTTAAAGTCTGCCAAGTCACTACACTCCCAAAAAATTATCATCATCATCATCAGCCCCCTTTTTCCCACTACACGGGATTGGGATATTGTGTTAACTGTCCCCATCTCTCTTGATTCAGTGCCACACTACTGCCTTCTTCAACACTCATGCCTGACTGTCGGAAATATTCTTTCACACAATCCATCCACCTCTTTGCTGGATTCCCTCACTTCCTCTTACCATCTTCCTGTCTGTCCCAAATCTTCCTCACCAGATTATCATCTGCTTTTCTGCACATGTCCAAACTACAGTAATCTGTTCTATTTGATCTTTTCTGCAATTGGCACTACCTTCGCTTCTGCTCTTATGTCCTCATTTCTTCGTCTGTCCCAGTGTGCATCCTGCCACCCTTCTCAGGTACTTCATTTCCATCACCTCAAGCTTCTTCAACTGTTCTGCTTTTACTGCCCAGGTTACTGTACCATACATTAGTACTGGTCACACCACTGTCTTGTACACCCTACTTTTAAGCTTCTTTGGCATTCTTCTGTCATAGACTACACCTGACACTCTATGCCAGTTGGCTGCAGCCCCTCTCATTCTAGCTTTGACCTTTTCATTCAGACTTGCCTTCTCCTCAACCACCCCTCCCAGATACTTGAAGCTGTTTACCTGTTCCAATATCTTCCGTTCTATCTCTATTCTCAGCTTCTTCTGATTTTCCCAATTTGCTGCCATTACCACTGTCTTATATGTGCTTAGTTTTATCCCATGTGCCTTCAGTTTTACATTCCATTCTTCTATCCTTTGCTGAAGTTCTAGCTCAGAGTCTGCCTGTAATGGCACATTGTCTGCATACAGCAACTTTGTTGATCTGTCCCCACAACCTGTTTGCTAATGTAGTCCATCACCAGTATAAACAACAATGGGCTCAGAGCTGAACCATGGTGTACACTCACTCCCACTGGGAACTCCTCTGTGAGGCTAAACACTGTTCATACTTGAGTCATTGGGTGCTTGTACATAGCTTGCAGTAATTATACCAATGTTTCTGGGACTTCAAACCAATGCAGTACTGACCAGATCAGCTTCCCTGGGACCTTGCCATAGTCTTTCTCCAAGTCTAGGAATGCCCAGTTGGACTCTCTCTTCATCTCTAGCTTCTTCTCAAGTATCTGTCTCAATGCAAACATCAGGTCAGTTGTGATGCATTCTGATTTGAATTCGAACTGCTCATCTCCCATCTTTCATTCTACTGTTCTGAGTATTCATTTATCAGTCAACTTCTCCAGAACTTTCATGCAATGTGATAGGAGTTTGATGCCTCTGTACTGCCCACAGTTATGGATGTCCCATTTGTTCTTGTACACTGGCATGAGTATGCTTATTTTTCAGTTATCTGGGATATGCTTTTCTCTCCACAGTGCTATTAGTACCATCAGGAGCCATTTCTCCCCTATCTCACCCAGCATCATGATCATATCTGCTGTGACATCATCTGAGCCTGCTGCTTTCCCTGACTTCATTTTCCTTAGTGCTGTTTTTAGTTCTTCTAGGGTGGGCTCCTCTTCTTCTTTCATCAAAGGCTGCTTCTGAGGCAATACAGCAGGTTTTCTTCAGTCAGAAGCTGCTAGAAATATTCCTTCCATCTGCCGTTGATGTCTTGTGGACTGGTGAGCGAGTTTTTACTGGCATACCTTATGAAGGGTGTCTGGACTATCTTTTTTATCTTTCTGTCTTTGCCTTGCAACCTGATATAGTTTCTTTGGGCCACTTACTGAGCCACTTTCCAGAAATTGGTAGAGTGCCTCCGATGCCCTATTCTTTGCTATTACAACTTATTTCTTACCTTCTTTGTTAGCCACCCAGTACTTCTTATCTGCAGTGGATAAAGTTGTTTCTAAATCCTGTGTTGGCTTCTTAAATTTTAAGGGGATGTCTAGTCGACATCATTCTTCATCCATGGTGAAGAAGGAAAGTGTGAGAAAAATATATTTGTAACTACTTATGGTATTTTTAGTTCAGTATTTTTATATTTAGTGAAACATTGCTGGAGTTATTTATTTAAGTTTAGGGATTTAATTAAGTTATTTTCTCCCTGTTTGTGGATATCATACAAGAGAAGTAGAAATCTGAGGAATATTTTGGTAGATAACCCCTTTTTGTCACCAGTTACTCCTTCACATTCTCTGTACCCCTGTAATATGAGGGGTACTTTTTCTTCCGGTCATTGTTGTGTATGCGTTTATGTGGTTAGGACTTTTTCTTTTATTAATGGACATCCTTTCCATCCTTTAGAAATATTTAGTTGTGACACTAAGGGTATTATTTATGCCCTACAGTGGCCATGTAGTCTAGTTTATATAGGGGAAAGCAAAAGGAAAGACTACAGGGACATGTGAGAAATATTAAAAATCAGAAGGTGGATAATCTTGTTGTACAGCATTTTATTCAGTTTCATAATTCTAATCCTTGTGGCTTAAAAGCTACTATTTTGGAAAAAGTACCAGTTAAATGCTATTCTGATAATGTATATAGAAAAAGGCTGCTGTATAAGGAAACTATTTTCATTTTGAAGTTTGGCACTTTGTCTCCTTCAGGTCTTAATTTAGAGTGTACTTGGAAGCTTTTGATTTAATTGTTATTATTGCTGTTTTTTTAGTAGTTAATTTTGTTATTATTTAATTAGTATGTGTATTTAAGGCACGGCTTGTTGCTATTGGTTTTGTACTATTTGAAGGCTTTGCTGAAGTACTAGATGAATATTAAAGTTTTTTTGTTTTCTTCTGGTTCCTGCCTGTTGTTGTTGGGTTTATAGTCTGCTCCTTTGGTTCTATGGTTTTGTGTTTTTTTTTTTTGTTTTTTTCTATGGCTAGTGAACCTTCATTTAATCTACCCCATATATTTACAGAAGATATGATGGATAATTCTCAATGGACTATGGATCACTTTGTCATTCATGGTGATACACCTGCTGCAGGTACTACTGCTGGTTGGGGTAATGTTGTCTAGAGTTCTTCTAACCCGATGGAGACATTTGAACAAGGGTGGAGAGGTAGGTTAGAGAATATTTTGTTATCAGTTGGACAGTGCCCCTTCTGCCTGGTGATTCTGGGGTTTGTCGGAGAGATTGGAGCATTTACTTCATAAATGAACCGCTATTCATTTTAATATACTAGGCTTGCAATTTTATGTGGCTTTGGATATTTCACCCAGGGATTTGAGGAGTTTTAAAACCCCTTCCACTCCATTCAATATGACTGATGAGCTAGAAAGGAATTTTTCAAAAAGGTGGTTGTCAGCAGCACATCAGTGCATCATAGAGTAGGTTTCTATTCTGCTTGAACAAGATCATATCAAGCAGAATAAGGTCAAGGGTGAAGTAAAATCAACATATAGTGAACTGTCAAAATTATTGGCCCCAGCACGTTTGGAATCTTTGTTGTTATATATAAATGACAGACTCAAAAATTATGAAATGGAATTAATTGATTGGAAAAGCACCAAATTGAAACATGACTTAAAGGACTTCGAAGGGGTCATGCCTTCCTTTGGAAGAAAAAAGAGCATGCTACCTGGAAAGAGAACTCTGCTTCTTTAAGGAAATCTTTTAATTCCTCTAGGGTAATTTCCTTTGCATGAGATGTTTCTGGCATTTCTTCTGAATTGGAAGGAGATGATGGCCACTATCCACATCTACCGGCAGCACAGAACCCTTCTAAGTTGATAAGGGACTTTTGGAGAGATCAGATAGGTTTGGAGGAAGCTCCCAATGACTGGAAGAGGGGGTCATTATCAACCAGAAGCTGGTAATTCAAGAGATGGTCTATGCTAATCTAAGAAAAACAAGTGGTATAAATTTGACTGTTAAAGCTTTTGTCCACAATATTTCAGGCCTGGATTTGTCTGATATACAGTTACACGTTTTGAGTTACGATCTGAAATTTGTTCCAACTGTTATACCTCATTTGTATGAGTTAAAATGTGATATTTTTAGGTTATGTCACAAATTATATCTGACATATTTTTTTGAATGTGGGGGTGAGTGTTTTGTGAATAGTGATCATTGTTTTAATGAAAACAATATGGATGATAGTGAAGATGCTAGTTTTTATTCCTGTTATTCAGACTCGAGGGATGATGACTGTGTGGATACATTGGTTAGTGCATATAGCCTTTTAGATACTAGCAAAATTGTTTATAAAAGTGATTTTATTCCTCCCTGTAAACATGAAGGGATCAAACAAATTTTTCATATGCTAAATTTTGCAGTAGACTGTGCCTATAATGATTTTGTGTAGAATAAACATAAAGTAATATATAATTTGAATGCTTGGGAATGAAAGGAGTTTAAATTATTAGCTAAGAAAGATCATATTGTTATTAAACCTTCAGATAAAGGTAATAAGATAGTGGTTAGAAATGTTTAACGATATTTTCAAATGTGTATGATGCATTTATAAGATAAACAGACATATAAGGAAAGTAATATGGGTGAGTACAATAAGGTCATTGCAGATTTTGATATACTTTTGAAAAAGGGTTTGAGATTCGGTTATTTTTCTTGTGTCAATTTGGAAAGGAAATTTAATTAAACTGATAGTGAGTTAGCAGTTTTTTACTGTCTGCCTAAGATCCATAAGAATAAGTTTAACCCACCTGGTAGACCGATAGTTTCTGCCCGTAAATATTTTTTGTCTAACACTGGTTTATTTTTACATGAGTTTTTGTTACCTTATGTGGTCAGATTACCTTCATATATTAGTGACAGTGTTGATTTTTTTGATAAATATCTGATCTTGAATGGTTTAGTGATATGTTTTTTATTAGTGTAGATGTCTGTAGTCTTTATATAAATGTTAGACATAATTTTGGTTTAGACACTGTTAAATATTTTGTGGAGGATATCCCTGGATCTAGTTATGTTTTGGAACTTTTATATTTTTGTTTGACTAATATTTTTTTTGTGTTTAGCAACCAAGTTTATCATCAGATTCAAGGTAAAGCTATGCCCCCATGTATGCCAATTTGGTAATGGGGTCTGTATGAATTAGAATATCTTTATCATGGTGATTTTTTTAAAAAGATTTGTAGTTAGATATTGTTTCATTGATGATTTGATTTTTGTTTGTAAGAGAGAGGTTTTAATGAAATTGGTGATTTTTTTCTTTGGTTACAGAATAATAAGTTTGGATTTTATTTTGATGGTCTACAGGTGGGTAAACAGATTGTGTTTTTAGATGTGAACTTGACTTTAATTTGGATAATTTATTATGGACATCTGTTCACAGAAAGCTTGATGATGGTAATCAGTTTTTGGATGGGAGGAGTTGTCACCCTCCACATATATTACCCTCTCTTCCATTTGGTGAGTGATTTAGACTGAGAAGCTTATGTAACAATGATAATGATTTTAATATAGAAGTAAACAGAATGTGTTCTATATTTTGTTCCAAGGGTTATGATACAGATTTGGTACAATCTACAGTCGATAAAGTTGCTTCATAATCCTGTGTTAGCTCCTTAACTTTTAAGGGGATGTCTAGTTGGCATCATTCTTCAACTATGGTGAAGAAGGAAAGTATGAGAGAAATATATTTTGTAACTACTTATGCCCTGAGATTCAGAAAACTTCCATGCAAGAATAGCTTATTCTTGCATGGAAGGGACTGTTCCTGTGCAGTATGGCAGTGCGCCGTGCATATTCATAAAGGCATGCTGCTGTGCTCTAATATGGACATGGTGCTGTGCACGAGTGGAGGGGGTGTGTCTGAGAGCAGTGCTCTCACAATACACATGCACCCTGCACTCCATAATTGCTGTACGGCAATGTAAATGTAGCAAGAGTATCGGCAGACACCATTACGTCAACCTCACAAGAAATCTGGACAAGCCATAAAAATAAAGGGACACGTGAGATATTGCTCTCACAAACTTATAAAGTCGATAGAATGACAGGCTTTGCACTAGCATGAACTTCCCAAAGGGTATGAAGTGTAAAACTCAAATGTCTATCATTATTTACTAACTGCAGTCTTTAATGCTTTGCCATTAATCTGCCAGAAAGCCACAACTGTATGGAAAATGGATTAAAAATATAAGGCAAAAATCTGGACATTCTGTGAAAATTTGTACAGTTGAGAGGTATGGTGGACACTGTTAGAGTCCATGGAGCATACCTCTCAAATGCAAAGCCTGTCATGTCATTGCCGTTTGAAAAGCACAGCCCCCACAGATAATGTTGCAGAAAGCAATGTGCATATCCCTACAATACAAAAATAAAACACAACAGTTTTTTTTCAGTCCGCAATAAAGTTTAAGCATAGCTGAGCGGGTGTGCGCATCGCACAGCTCTGCTCAGCCTAGCTTATACATCACAAGGAGCTAAATATGAATATACTTAAAAAATAAGTGAATTGGATTGAGCACTTGCTTTATAAGTAGTTGTTCCTGGTTCGATCCCCACTGAAGTCAATTAGCATTCTACATGTGAAAGCAGTACATAATTTATTTTTTTAATAATTAGGTAGTAATTAGTAGTGTAGTAGAAACACAAACTTGTATTTTTAGCAGAAACAGCCATGGTTCAAATCTATGAGTGGTAGTAAGCTGTATACATAATTTCAACTAGGATTTTGTGAGTATGTGTAGAAACAGCCAGGTAGTGTCAACATAAATTCCCTCCACAGGTCTTCCAGGTAAGAGGAGGTATAAAGTAGCTATAAGAAGGATGTAGTTATTCTGTGTCCATTTCCCACAGTCCAACCCCAAGGCTGCAAATGACAGCAAGATAAGTACATACACCAAGAGGTCTCCCCCAAGAAATATTCAAAAGTGTCATACTGCCACAGGTCCAACAACCAGGCTGACTGATAGAAATCAAGGCAGAGTATGGCAGTAGCACACACTCAGACACACACACACACACACACACACACACACACACACACACACACACACACACACACACACACACACACACACACACACACACACACACACACACACACACACACACACACACACACACACACACACACACACACACACACACACACACAAACATACAGTATGAGTGCACATATGGAAACCTAACTATACGAATATGCGTAGAAACAGTCAGGTAGTATTAACAAACATTCCCTCCACAGGTCTTCCAGGTAAAAGAAGGTATAAAGTATCTATAAGAAGGCTGTAATTATACACTGTGTACAAACATACCACTGCCCAACCCAAGACCATAGGTTGTTGTAATAATACCTGTAGAGTAATGATTAGAGCAATGATCATTAAAGATATGACCACTGCCAGAATCTACATTTGTTAACTGACATCTCTCTCTCTCCCCCACCTTATCTTCACCAATAATCTAAACACATAAATGAATGGGTATGTTTTCCACCAAACCTACTGTTGGGACATGTGTCCTATTGTTCTACTAATGTTGAAATGCATTCCAATTAATGTTCCCTCTTCAAATACTATCATTGGTGGCCTGTTGCTATCAGTGTAATCTGCGTGCTGGTGTAATGCCCACTGTGGTTCCATATATGCATGTGTTCTGTTTGCTATGCAAATGTTCCAAATCTGTTGTTTTGGGTTAATGGGAATACTCATGCATGCTGTTATAACTAATGCTGGAATGTGTTTAACATTACTAACCAACATATGTTCTAAAACTGCAATGCCATAGCACATCTGGGAAGGCCGATCCCAGTGGATCTGCCTCTCCCTCCTTATCTGGCTGTGGAACTGGGTCCCAGCATGTCTGGGGGTCACCCGAGACCTCCTTGTCTGTTGTTCCTGCACCACCTTCAGGTGGAACTGCCTCAGGGGATGAGGCACACACCCCCCCAGATGTGGGAGTGGACAGGATCTTGTCACCTGAAGCTAGGTCCAGGGTCTGGTGCATAGCAAGCTCTGCAAGGAATTTTGAGATTTGCTATGCCAGCTTGAGGGCTGTGTGGCACATTTGGAGGGTCAGACTGCCCCTCCTGCTCAACCCCCAGCACAGCCATCTTTGGGGCCGTGAAGGTGCAGAGGTGACTGCCCATGGGTGGGGACCTCAGTCCCACTGTATCCATTTGGGGGCTTGTGGGCTTCTGATTACAACACCCCTCTCCTTCCAAGGTCTTTACCCCCAACATGTGTCATATGCTGCCCCTGTATGCTGGATTGTCTGTCTTTCTACACAACCTACCTAACCAAATATACCTACTATCCTTCCCCAACATCCTGCTCTCACCTTAAAAAAAAAAAAAAAAGTGCAATCTGTTCCCAAAAAAAAAAAAAAAAATGTCACCCCATACATAGCTGTCCATTTTGCACATGTCTCCACTGGACACATTTAATCTGGTCTAATTGGCTTCACAACACATTATTGTTGTCCTCACCCCTCTCTCAGGGGTCTGAGTGACCAAATTTACCTCCAAATTCAGTATATATGCACCTCTGCTGTTGTAGAAGAAATTGACAGCTATGGCCTTTCCCTACACCCATCCTGAACATCCCTAAGGATCTTTCATATTGTTTTTCCCTCTTCATGCCCCCTTTATCACTACTTTCCTATCATCCCTTTTTCCTTTTCTTTAAAGAAATTATGGGGTAAGTGGGAGTAAGCAGCAGTAAGCGGGAGTAAGCCTGTTTTCACAGTGCTAAGCGGTGCCTACACAGATTAAACACTTTTAAGACTGTCTGTCAGCATAGTTAACCAGAGGTTAGCATTGCTTACTGCTGCACAAACCTGCTTACAACTGCTTAAAAGTGCCTTAATCACTCTGTATCCAACAGCCCTTGTTCTTCCCTGCGACAAAATAATTAGCCCTTACAAATTTTGAACCCAGGACACTGCGCACCATAACCACAGTAATTTACCACTAAGCTATCTGAGCATTAGTGATGTCTGATGTTTTCTCAAACATATAATTCAACAGAGTCATTCAACAGCAGGGAAAAGGTTTGCTAACATTAGTCATGTGTTGTACATAGATATAAATGTAAATGTGTATGGATGTGCATATATATATATATATATATATATATATATATATATATATATATAGATATATATATATATATATATAAAAACATTAATACACAGTATATGTGGAGATATGCATACAAATATATAAAATGTACATATATATGATATATATATATATATATATATATATATGTACAGAAAATATATATATATATATATATATATATATATATATATATATATATATATATATATATTTCTGTATGCACATAAAACAAATTTTATCAATATCTATATATATAAATATATACATATATATGTATATATGTATATATATATATATATATATATATATATATATATATATATATGTATATATCTGTAGGGTATGTATACATCTGTCCAAAGGCTGTCTAAATTGGGGTGAAGCGGAACAAACTAGGGATCTCTTTTAATTATTGCCCTTATCCCTTCCTCCCCAGTAGCAACTGTTCTGCCTTGCAACAAAATATTAAGGCTTGCCAACTTTTGAACCCAGGGCCCTGTAAACTACAATCAACGCAATGTACTATTACACCATCTGAGCCCTATAAAGCAGCACTGACTTTCCAAACATATCAGTTAGTACAATCATTCAACAGTAGGGAAAGGAGTCTGTAGAATCAGTCAGGTTCTCTACATATACATTTATAGATTTATAGATTCAAATACGTGAGCAAATCTATACATAATACATATATAGAGATACACATCCACATTTATATCTACATATATGCATGCACACACATATATATAGAAAGGTGAATAAATACATACATATGCATGTATAAATATATATATTATATATAAATATACAGAAATATATGACAGCTACAAACACATGCAATCTGAGGGTCATGCTGCTGCACACTATAATTCTAAATCTGAAAATGCACTCACTGGAAGTATTCCTTAAAATGGGGAACAATGACATCTGTGCTGTAACAGAGACCTGGTTATAGGCAGCAGGAAGCACCACTTGCACTACCAGCCTATAACTCATTCCACAACATTTGGCTTTGACTTAAGCTCCAAAGGTGGTGGTATTTCCATATTCATTAAGATGTACACACCTCCAGAGTGGTAGACCAACATTATGCATTACAGATCTTGCAGGTGTAGCTAACACTGGATAAGACAGTGGTTCAGGTTGTAGCCTGCTATAGGTCCTGAAACATGTCCCAAAACTCACAGTCCATGTCCCTAAATACCCTGGAGAATATTAGTGTCCAACCTAATACTCTCATACTGGTTGACTTCAACTACCCCACCATTAACTGGGAAAGCTACTCCTGTACCGATGCACATGCCTATCACATCGACCTAGTCCTTGCTAACATAGGCGACTATTGCTCTACAAAAATAGTCAACTCCTCCCTTGTTATATCTGAACACAAGTTAATCACCTTTGAAAATCCACAGACCTCCCAGCCCCCCTGGACAGGTAACCACCATGTAAAAGCCTTTCCAAAGCTAACTATGGCCTCATAAAAACAGAGGTGGCTAAGCTCATGACAGCCATGCAAATGGAGACTAGTTGCATGACTGCTGAATCAAACAACAATGCACTATGATCACATACACAAATGCATGGATACCGCCATACCCAATAGAGCCAGGACCCACCCCTCCAAAAAAGGAAGTCAATCTGGTGGTCCCTGGCCATAAAGAAACTGTACAACATAAGGAGGGAACCTATATGGAATAAGGTGAATTCCCAAGACTGGAAAAAAAAACCCTTATCAGTCTCAATTAAAAGTTGAGATCCCTCATCAAATACTACAAAGTTAGCTGTAAAAACAGAATTGGAGCAGATAGTAAAGACAACCACAAGGCCTCATACAGTTATGTAAAGAATATCCTTGGCAATACCAAGATTTGCTATGCGCTACTAGACAATGGTACTTCCTAGACTGAGCCAACAAATATTGCCAATATACTGGCTGACATATTGAGTGCAAACTTTATCCCCCCAAAGGACAAATCACAATACCAGTACACTGCCAGGCACCCAGTATTACTACTGCACAGGTTAAAACACCACTGTCCAAGGCCAAGAATACAGCTTCTATGGGACCTGACAATATCCCTGGCTGTGTTCTACATTAACTACAGAGTGACCTGGCACCTCACCTGTGTGCCCTGTTCAAGCACAGCCTCACCTCAGGCTTTGTCCCTACTGAACTTTGCGCTGCTACAGTCACCCCTCTCTACAAATAAGGTGTGACTACAGACCCTGGGAAATACCACCCCAACTGCCTGACAAGTCTGTTATGCAAAGCTATGGAATGCATCATCATGCACCTAATAAACAGGGATATGGAATCTGCAGACTCAGGATCCCACACAGTTTACTTTTGTTAAGGGTAGGTCATACCTGCTCAGTCAACCTGGTCAATGTCTTTGTGTCAGTCACCTGAGCTGTGGATGAATGCAAAGTGGCACATGCAGCCTACCTTGATCTGGCCAAAACCTTTGATAACATTCCACACTCAGGAATCATGCAAAAACACACTAACCTAGGCATCAAAGCTAAGCAGACACCCAAGCAACCGCTACCCCAAAACAAAAGTCGTGCAACACATAGCTCACAAAGCCAGTGTGCCGAACAGTCACAGCCCTTAAGACTAAACAACACACCTGATACACTTGTAATAGGTGACTCTATCTTCAGGTACACTGACGTCCTGCTCACCAGGCTGAACAAGGAGAAGGTCACGGTGAGCTGCCTGTCGGGCGCTAGGATCCGCCACATAACACAAGCACTCAGGTCACTCCAAGGCAAGTACAAATATGACTCAGTCATTGTCCATGCTGGTGTGAATGACCTGAAACGTACCTCCCTGGACTACATGAAAAGAGACATAGAGGAGCTCTCTGAGCATGTAGCCCAGGCCGGTATGACCCTGACCTTGAGTAACATCTTACCCTCACCAAGAATGATGCCACAATATGAAGACAAGATGATCAATTTCAACAATTGGCTTAAGTATTGGTGTCATTCAAGGGATCAATGCCTGTCAGCCTGGGATGACATGCTCGACAAGCCACGATGCTTCGCTAGGGATGGCTTGCACCTGTCACCCCTGGGCTTTCAGATATTGGCAAAGGCTCTTGCTACCCCCATAGTGCCTTTTTTAGGCAAGGCTCAAAAGACAAACCCACCTCCATAGGTATCACAAGGGATAAGAAACTAAGAGTAATGCTACTCAATGCCAGAAGTCTAAACCTCAAGATGCATGCACTCAAAACTCTCCTTAGCATGGAGAACATCGATATCTGTGCAGTAACAGAAACCTGGTTCAAGGCTCCCGAGAGCACCCCAGCACTACCAGGTTATACCTCATACCATGCTTTTTGGCCCCAAAACTTGGACCGTACTACAAATGGAGGGGAGTATCAATATTGTCAAAGATACCCACACCTCCAGGTTGGTGGCACAGCACGAAGCATCAGAGACTATCCATGTGCAACTAACAGTGGGTAAAACTGCCTTCCAGTTTACAGCCTGCTACAGACCACCCTCCCAAACCCAGGAACCCCACTCGGCCTTCCTGAGAACACTGGAAAATATGAAGGTCTCTCCAAACACCATTATATTGGGCAACTTCAACTACCCAAACATAGACTGGGAACATTACTCTAGCTCCAACACCCTAGCCCAAAGGTTCCTAGAATTTATAAACTCAAATGCTATGGAACAACTTGTTACCACTCCCACAAGAGGGGAAAACATACTGGACCTGATCATCACCAACATGGGGACTCTATGCTCCAGACCAGAATTGTATCCCTCACTGGTAAGATCAGACCATAAACTAATCTCACTGGATATTCACATCCTGCCCTGAAAACCACAGCGAAAAACTTCTCTAAAGCAAATTTCACACTCCTCAAAACCGAGGTGGAATCCTTCAAAGCCCCCGGGCCTGTGAAAAATATGGCCCAGACCGCAGAATACTTTATAAATGCATTCTATGAACACCTTCAGGAATGCATGGATCATGCAATCCCAAATAAAACCAAGACCCAATCCTCCAAAGGCAGACGTCCTGTCTGGTGGACCACAGCCATAAACAAACTATACAATAGAAGGAGGAAGCTACTACATGATAGAGCAAAATTCCAAAAAGGGAAGGCATCTCTGATCAGTATTAGCAAAAAACTACGGGCACGCATAAAATCGTCTAAGGCCAGCTTCGAGAGAAAAATTGCACAGGACACTAAGGATAATCACAAGGCTTTCTTTAGTTATGTTAGGAACCTGGGTGGGAATTCCCAGATATGCTCAGAATTAGTCCAAAATGACAAAAATACACTGAACCCACAGACATTGCCAACATCCTAGCTGACAGGTTCAGCAAACCCCACCAAAAGGGCAAATATTTATCCCAGCAGAGTGCTGCCCCTGATATCTCAGATGCTCAGGTAAGAGCTGCCCTCTCCAAAGCAAAAACACAGCATCAATGGGACCAGACGGTGTCCCGGCTGTCCTACATGAACTCCAAGAAGAGCTAAACCCAAACATAAAACTACTGTTCAATCTCAGCCTTACTACAGGATATGTACCCAAAGTGTGGCGTACAGCAATAGTGGTCCCTCTCCACAAAGGTGGTGCCTCAACGGATCCTGGAAACTATAAGCCCCATAAGCCTGACTAGCTTGGTCTGCAAAGCTATGGAAAGGATCATCATGGACCTCATAAATAAAGATATTGGGGACCTACAGACACTGGATCCTACCCAGTTAGGCTTTGTTAAGGGCAGATCCTGCCTCTTAAACCTGGTTGATTTCTTTGAAACAGTCACCAAGGCCATTGATCGAGGCGGGGAAGGTGGTCCACACAGCCTACCTGGACCTCACAAAAGCCTTCGATACAATACCCCACTCAGGCATTATAGATAAGCTCACCAGCTTAAATATAAACCCCTATGTCACTAGATGGGTTGCAAACTGGCTCAAGGACAGAACCCACATGGTTAGAATTGCTGGAGCCATGTCAGACTCCAAACCAGTTACAAGTGGCATCCCCCAAGGCTCAGTCCTGGGACCTCTCTTGTTCGGTATATATTTCTCAGTGGTACAGGCCAACACGGAAGGACTGTGGCTGACTAAGTTCGTAGATGACTGCAAACTGGGCACCATAATTGACTCTCCAGCTGACACAAGCATCCTCCAAAAGGGCCTCATAGAAACAGACAACTGGTGTCAGAGCCATGGCCTCAAGCTAAATGCCAAAAGTGTATAGTCATCCCCTTTGGCAAAAACAAAGTGCCCACAAATTACCACATAGGTGGTAATCCATTAAGTGCAGAAGAAGTAATTAGGGACCTGGGGACCCAAGTTGATAGCAATCTCTCATTTGACAATCACGTGGCCAAAGTGGTTAGAAAAACATTTTATATAGCCCACCTAATCATGAAGGGATTCACATCTAGATCAGGGGAGGTCATCGTGCCTCTTTACTCATCCCTCATCAGGCCCATAATTGAGTACAATGCCCCTTTTGGGATGTACCTTACCAGACACCTGCAGCAACTGGAAAGACCCCAAAAGTGCCTCACCAAGAGGATCATAGGGCTCAAACAGATGCCATATGCTGCTCGGTTAAAGAAACTCCAGCTCTACTCAGTGGCATACCGCCTCCTCAGAGGCGATCTGTGCCTGACGTATAAAGCCATGTCCAACCCGGAATTAATGGACATGCTGCACCTCAGAAAATCCAAATCCCATCGAGCTACGCACTCGAGAGACTTGAACCTCAGCACTGAAATAAATAGGACATGCTGGAGGGACAGATTCATAACCCAGAGGCTCCCTTCACTCTGGAATAAAATCCCAGTCCAGGTTAGACAGAGTCCCTCATTGACTCTCTTCAAGAGGAGTCTTGATGAGTGGATGGGAGATCGTAGGTTTACCCCGGGTATCACTTCTGTGTCACTGTTAGACAGAGGCACAGTATACTAACCTCGAAAAAGGGCATAGCAAAATGAATTTAAAATGGGTGGCGAAAGCCAAACACACTCTGGCTAGGCTTATAAATGCCCTAGGGCAGATAGCCTAGTATGAACCTATGAACCTATGAACCTATCAACCCCTATATCACTAGGTGGGTTGTAAACTGGGTCACAGATAGGATGCAAAGTGTGGAAATAGCTGACTCCAAGTCAGACTGCTGAGCAGTCATAAGTGGAGTCCCACAGGGATCTGGCCTGGGTCCTCTCGTGTTTGGTATCAACTTCTCTGAAATCCATGCCAACATGAAAGGACTCTGGCTGACAAAGTATGCAGACAGTGCAAGTTGGGAGCTGTTATTAACTACCCAAGTGATGTTGGTATCCTACTGAAAGGCTTCACTGAGACCAATGACTGGTGTCAGAGCCATGGTCTTAATCTCAGTGTCAGAAAATGTGTTGTCATACCCTTTGGGGAAAACCCTGTTCCCATAAATTACCACATTGATGGTAGTCCCCTGAACAAAGAAGGTGTTACAAGAGATATGGGTACACAGGTTTACAGCAATGTCTCTTGACCACCACATTGCCAGTGTGGTCACAAAGTCCTTCTATGTGGCACATCTCTGTACTAATTCATTAGCATCCAGGAAGCAAGAGGTCATTGTCCCCTTGTACTCTCCTTGACAGAGTGACACAGTTTGTTTCAGCACACATATTCTGATGGATGTGAGGTAGGCAAATGAAATGTATGTCCTCATTATCTAACAACAATCATATCATTGCAGTGATTTACCAGAGAAATTATAATAATCTGTAAAACAGACCAGAAATATGAGCAATAAACCTGGACATCCTGAAACAATCCAGCCAGCTGACAGATATGCTCAGAACCCCTTACTGCAATGAATCTGGACCAAGGCTAACAAAGTGGTGGGTGGAAGTCATGAAAATGGTGATGTATCTGAAGTACTGGCATAGATAAGCTAACACAGTTGCTGAAATAACACCCTCCTGTGTGCTCTAACATATATTTAGTGAAATAGCACAAGTAATTGAATTAGGAAAATCTGCTATGGGTAATTACACATGTATTTGCAAATATATCAGGCACTACTGGGATGTAACAGCACTGACAAACAGACACCAGTGTGGAAGTGCATACCCACAACCATCACCACAGTCATAGTCACATACCGGTTAGTCAAGGGAACAGTGAAGTATATGGACTGTATGAAGAAATACATAGTTTGCCACTCACACACTAGCCCTACATATACAGTCCTAGTTCTCAGTGTAGTCTGAATCCTGACCTTGGTACAGGACATGTCTCAGTCTCCTCCTACAAACACATACAGCCAATAGATCAGCAGAAACTGGAGCAGCATGCACAGTCAGATAAAGAAGGAGCCATAACACTTACATCCACCCCCCTCCATACACAGCCCAAATAATATGTACACATGACTTGTGTACACAGTCATGACAGTCTGCTAACAATGGACAGACATACACAGGCCTATCACATGAACAGTTCACCTCAGAATGTACAGGCTCAGGACTCATGTCTATGGCCTCTTCCCTGACATGTCTGTGGGTCTACTACATCACTGGGATGGTAGCAGGAATGAAGCTAAGAAATAATGATAATAAATATGTCTGTGCTTCATTGACATCTGAACAAAGCCTGACATCATTTGGGGACAGAGGCACAACCACATCCTTTATGAGGAATATGATGTCAGTAATACCAATAGATGTAATTACTGACTGCATTCCCCCAGAGTCCACGACTGATTTACCCATGGGTGCCGGAACCATAGAGCCAAGGGGGAAGGGGAGCCCCCCACTTTTACAGCTGCAAGACCTGTTGGTAAAAGTTAATGATGTGGAGTTTGCACGCTAACGTGGATTCATGCATGGAAGTTAAACTAACTAAACTAGCTATTCTTGTTCTCATATTGCTTTGTGTTACAGGAGTTGTGCTGCTGCTGTTTTATTGGTGCTGCCAGAGCCAGAGTCATGCTGGTAAGGAGAGTTGTGTTCTTTTATTTGCAGGAGTTATGCTGCTCCCATGTGTGTGTGTGTGTGTGTGTGTGTGTGTGTGTGTGTGTGTGTGTGTGTGTGTGTGTGTGTGTGTGTGTGTGTGTGTGTGTGTGTGTGTGTGTGTGTGTGTGTGTGTGTGTGTGTGTGTGTGTGTGTGTGTGTGCAAAATGCCCCATTTAGGTATATCTGGTGGTTACTGTTACTCAGGCTCAAACAAGAACCTCATAAAATTTGTAGTTTTATGGCAAATCATTGAGAACTGAATGCACTAAATAATGATAGCCCTTTATGTTTCAGTCTTCCTATCTTTCAGTAAACATGTGGTAACACAAAACACTTTATTTTAGCACTAAAAGCAATAATGCAAATCCAAGCGAGTAAAGTATCAGTTACCAAATTCAAGTTAACAGTCAAATGTGAATAACAACATCTCAGCTCAGATACCATATATATCTGATATAAAAATCTTGAATTGCAAAGTATCACACTGGTCACAATAAAATAAAGATGAACGTGAAAGCGCTAACTGTACCTAATAAAGAACGTTCATCTTTATTTTATTGTGACCAGTGTGATACTTTGCAATTCCGCATTTTTATCAGCTTCGTATATGGTATTCTGAGGAGCCTGCTTGTATTTCAGTTACCTTTTATGAGCATTTGGACTTTATTTTAGCAACTTTCTAAGATTATACAAGCAATATTTAAAATCTGTCCCTGGTTTTGGGCCTTTGACCCCCCTCCAATAAATTTTGGCTTTTTCCAGATTTCTTGTGCTGCGAAGTTGAACTATTTAGTTGAATGTCAAGTGGATTTTACAAGGAGTAGAGAGCTTCAAGGGAAGAAAAGTTTAGTGCTACTTATGCAAAGTTGCTTGCATTCTTAGTAGCGCAACAAATACTGTACTTGTGCTTGATGCAGAAAGCTGTGGGTTCTATTCCCACAGTATGCAGATGGATTGCTGATACTATACTATGTTATATTTTAACTGGATTGGATGCTGTAGTCCTATGAATGTCCTCCTTTGGAGGAGTTAGCTAGTAACTATGTTTCTGTTATCAGTTTAGTATCCATTCCCCATTGAAAAATTATTAGCTTATCTTTTTAATGTAGCATAGTCAATTTATTCTTCAACGGCAAGAGGCACTTTATGTGTAAAAAAGAAAGAAATATAAAGTTGTTTGCTAGCAGCAACCTCTTCATTAGTTACAGATCCGTTTAATGTGTAATTATTTAGATGACTTACTTCTGAAGATATTTTTGCATATTTACTGATATTGGATGATTGTAAAGACAGAAGTTTGAGTGTCCCTTTATGGTTAAATTTTCTGAAATGGGTAGTTATGTCATTATTGGTTCATGCATTTTGTTTCATTGCTTACTAGAAGACTGTTACAAACTACAAATTTAAAACACATTCCAACAAGTGGTGCTGTATTATACAAGGAATATCATTTAATACAATCAGGTTAATACAATTAGGAATGTGAATAAAGGAATGCATACATGTATGCTTGCTCACAGGATGCAGGAGAACAAAATAGGGGAAGAAACAAGGCACCAATGGAGTCCCCCAGGGTTCGGTGCTGAGTCATTTTCTGTTTGGCATATACATCTCAAAAGTAAAAGGATACCAAAGGGCTTTGGCCGACCACGTTTGGGATGACTGCAAGCTAGGAGCAGTTATTGAATCCCCAAATGGCTTAACCATCATGCAGGAAAGTTTGTCCCAATGAATAACTGGTGCCAGAATCATGAATTGAAACTAAACTCCAAAAAATACATTATCGTATCCTTTGGAAATCATCTACTCCAGGGAACTGCCAAATTGACTATGCCCCCTGAGAACTGACCCAGTTGTTGGCATTTGAGAACGTGTGTGTACATTGACCTAACATTTGACTAACATGAGCCCAGAGTCATAAGAAAGTATTTCTATGTTACACAGCTTATAAACAAATCGATTGTGACTAGCTCTAGAAATGTTATTGTCCCCCTTTTCAAAGCCCTCATTAGGTCAATCATTTTATATATTGCCCACTTTGGCATGTATCTGTCCAGAGCCATGCAACGATCGGAATACCCACAGATATACCTTACTAAAAAATACAAGTTCAATACAATCGGTCTTGTATGGACCACCTCAAAGATTTATCACTATACTCAGTATCCTACAGAGTGCTTAGAGGTGACATGTCTGGCACACAAGGCATCCTCTGACCTAATACAGATGGACCTACTGAACATCAGTATGTCAAATGGCATCAGAAATACTCAGTCCCAGTATCTAAACTGAATGTTATGGAGAAATGGATATATATCACAAAGGCTACAACTGTTCCAAAACAGACTATCTATTCAAGTAAAACAAAGCTCATGCCTGTCCATATTCAAATGCAAATTGGATCTAAGGATAGGTAATAGAAAATGTACTCCAGGATTGCCCCTCATGCCACTAATGGATAGAGACAGTTCCTAAATGCTGCATCCCTTACATGGGTATCCTCAAAGTATCTATAGTATGATCACATTTATTCTCACTCGGGCTAATATACAATTATCAGCCATGGTATAGGTAAGACCAATCAGGACATGTTAATTCAAGCACCAAAAGGGAAATTGGCTATGTTTAAAATGACCTCCAAGTGAACCTATGTTGAAGTATTAAATAGTTTTAAAAAATTGACATTTTTAGATCACTAAGTGCCCTTCTCACCCTCCACCCTCCCGTTCTTCAATAGCTTCCGGCACCTCTGGATTTACCAAGGACACCGACTGTCTGGGGAACAGACAAAACATAACAGGCAGACATGTGGCCAGTCTGTGGACAGTGTGCCAGTGGAGAGGTATGTCAGAGACATATCACTGTCAGTCGTGAAGTCACTCACTAAATGTATGTCCACACAAAGCCTGTCAATCTATGAAATCTACCACGTGTATAACAGCACTGATGACATAGAATCTGTTCACAAATCTGGGGATATGTCCCCATGTTGTTCAGCTGTCTTGAAATGTCCTGTCCTGTGACATATTGCCACCTACTGTATGTGAATCTGTAGCCCACCACCTCTGTAATGTCCCTCACACAGGCAAGGAAAAGGGGCAAGGCCCACATTAAGGAATGTCCCATATGTTGGAACTAGCAGCAGTGTCCAGGCCCACAGCACAATACTATGTGGGCACCTACATAGTGGTATGGCCTTAGCAATACCTGATATCTGCACATCTGTACAGAGGACAGACAGACAGTAGATATCCAACAGATTATGCATTGGGATGAATATTTTGAAAGATAAAAGTCTGAAACTGAAAGGTATGCCATTACTACATGACAGCAGTCCTCAATGACATGTCCAAAAAACATGGTAGTCCACAGTTAATATCAAAATATCAGATCAATATCCAATAGGAGATACATAAAAACATACAGCTCAAATGCAAAGAAAAACATAGTCAGTACTCAGAGTCCCAGCTTTACATGCAGGGGTGTATGGTTCTAGTACTACAATCTGCAATCTACTCTTACTTGGAAAAGCACTGATAAAATTACTAACGCGATGATACAATATGTGATAAACTATTTTTGTCAACCAGTGCACTGTAGCTGGTGTAACGTGCAAGTGTGGCTGCATATAACCTGGAATACTACCCATGTATAAAACAAATAGAAAGAAAAAAAGATTGTGGTACTACCCATGTATACCCAGGTGTCACATGCAGTATAGTCATACCCCTTACTACTTTAATGACAACACATAGAAGCATGTTATGTACAGGAAATGAAATACACTTATTAAAGATGTCATTACCCTGCTATTTTATCAGACTGAAATGTGATCACTGGTTAGCAGGGCTGAGCTATGCTTAGCAGGTTTCAGCATTGCTTAAATGTAAATGCTAAGCAGATTTGCCACTAGTAAGCGAAGCCTACATGGTGTAAGGGCCTATTTGTTTAACAGTATGTTAGCACAGCTTAACATTGCACAAACCCACGCAAACACACTTAAAGCTGCTCAAAATGGCCTTAATCACTCTGTATCCAACAGTCATGTTCTGCCTAGCAACAAAGTAAACAGCTCTCGCAGGTCTTGAACACAGGACCCTACATACCATAGTCAAAGCAACGTACCAATAAGCCACCTCAGCTGCAGGGTTTTAGGATGTTTTCTCAAACATACCCTTCTTTACAGCCAGTTTACAATAGGGAAGAGACACTTTGCAATTAGGAAGGATTGGTATCTATAAATATATATATATATATATATATATATATATATATATATATCTGAAAAGAAACATATACATAGAGAGAGAGCTAGATATGTATGGAGATCCATATATGTGTATAACAATGTATAGATATAGTACCAATAAATACTGAGGCATATATATGGTTCCCCTTTGCAATCTCGAAATACTGAAATCTCAAATTTCAGTATCTCGAAACTATAAAGGCGAACAACTCACAATCCCAAAACCCAAAAGCATGAAACACACAATCACAAACATACATACACCATACACCACACAACACACAGACCATTCTACCCACACTACACAGACTATACAACCCTACACAACATTTAAGCATGGGGACAAGCCACCCTGTGCCCCCACACCCCCTACTTATATATACCAACTCCGAGATTGCACAAACAGAAAAAAAAAACTCACACCCATATATTCTACAGTCCCTCATGAGTGCGCATGCACACACACACACACACACACACACACACACACACACACACACACACACACACACACACATACACAAATCACACATACACAAACACCAACACATCCAACATTCACACTCATACTTCCACCTCCCTAAAAACACTCACATACATTCACTCACCTTAAATTTCAGACACCATCCCAGCCAAACACTTCACGTAACATAGTGTAAATGCATAAGCATGGATATGAGATATTCGCATTTGTGCTTATGCCCTTTTGCTATTTTGAGGTTTTGCCTTTATGGTCTCAGGATACTGAAATTTGAGATTTCAGCATTTTGAGATTATAAAGGGGAACTCTCTCTCTCTCTCTCTCTCTCTCTCTATATATATATATATATATATATATATATATATATATATATATGTGTGTGTGTATGCATACAAATATATGCATGTACATATATATATATATATATATATATATATATATATATATATATATATATATATATATATATATATATATGCATACATATCCCAAAATGCCCATAGAAACATATGCTGCTGATACACCACCCATATCTGGGGCAGTATGCACACACAATGGCCAGACATACAACAACCTATTAGCAAAACAACTAAAATGTCTGAACATAGCAAAGAGAAATACAACCAGCCAGTATCTCACACATGTTTATTATACTCTGATGTCTTGGCCAAAGCCTTCAAGGAGTAAAACATTACAAGAAATACATGACTTAATCACAAGAAGCAATTAACACTTAACTACATAAGTAAATGCATAGCCTCCAATTACACTCCTCATTTAATCTCCTACGGATAAAGTATCACATTTAATATTAGTCATTGAGTCTGTACATAACAGTTGTTCTTTTATGAATGTTTCGTCAAACTGAGGAACAGACTTTTTCAAAAACAGTACATTGGAACCCACTATTGTCCCCTTGGTGAGATTTATTCAAATGTACAGCTATAGAACTGTCACCTTTCTGTCTCACATGTTCTAACAGCCAAATTTTAAAACATGTTTTACTCTCCCCCACATAAAATATGTTACAAGGGCATCTAAGAGCATTCTCTATACATCAACCTCTTGAATGTACAGACTTCAACATGTTTTCCAGCCTTTCCCCTCAGCAGGAATGACAGCACTAAATAATGATAGACCAGTATACCAATCAACCTCCTACTGTATGACATCTGGACAAAGCCTGACATAATTGGTGGACAGAGGCACATATACATGGCCATACTTGAAATATTGCTGTTATACACTGAGAAAGTTGTTGGTGTTACAGGGTTTGTTGTAACATATATTTTCTGAAGGATAAAAAGTCAGTAAAACAAATGGATGTTAGCATTTACAGAATGCAATCACCAGAGTATGCTACTGATTTGCCATGGACAACACCTGTCTGGGGAACAGACCAAGCATAACAGGCTAACCTGTGGCAATTATGTGGATGACCCTACAGTTGAGAGCTGTACAGAGACAGAACTTTGTCAGACTGTAACCAATGCAAAAGTAGCATGTGCAGACAAACCCTGTTAAACTAGCAGTATTCCAAACATATAACAGCAATACTCACATTCTGCCCCTAAGTCTTGAACCTTCTCCACCATTTAGTTGGCTTGTCTCCACATGTCTTGTTGTAAGAGGTAGTAGCTCACACAGCTCTAGGATGTTTTCCTCACAAGTTATGGAAAGGGTCAATGCCCACATGGACTACTCAATTATAGGAGTGTGCTGCCATGACATTGGCTGTTGGAAGATCTACACAGCTGGTCTGCATGCAATTAGCAAGTGGGGAATACCAATAGGTGCACAGGCCATCACCTGGTCATGAGCATCACCTACAAAAGCCATGCTGCCACTTATTCAAACCAGCTCTATCCCTGTAGTGCAGAGAGAGAGAGAGAGAGAGAGAGAGAGAGAGAGAGAGAGAGAGAGCAAATAAAACAAACTGGAAAAAAGAAGAAAAAAACAAAAGATAAGTGGAACATGTAAGCATGCAATTAAATGTAGTACTTGGTCTGTAATAATGGGAAATATGATTTGGAGGAATATATGTCCCAACAAGACTTGCTGTACTAATGTCCTGCTGAACAGCTGCTATGGCCATAGCATCTTGCCCTCTCTACAGTTGGAGAGATCCCAGCATACCTCTCAACTCTATAGATCTTCACAGAATATCCATATTTTCCCATCACAGTTTTTTTGTCTGTTCCTCCTGAAATCTGTACTTTTCTGGCAAATAGCTGAGGATTGAAGTCATCAAGTAATGACAAATACTTGAGTTTAAGACTCCACATCCTTAAGAATAGTCACAGTAATGCAAGATGTGTCATTCTACAAACTTCCTATGTTTGTAACAGGAATATTTAAAATCTGTCCCTATTTATCCCCCCATCATTTTAGGCTTTGTCCAGATGTGATGCTCTAAGAGGTTGTGAGGTAGGATTACAGCTCAGGAGTCTGACTCACCCTGGGAAAGGACAGCTCATATATGACAATTGCTGGGGTGTCTGTCAAACAGTTGTGACTGTGCCACTGCTAGGCCAGTTAATGGGATGTTGTCCATATCAATATGTTACCTATGAATATGAGTATGATATGTTTGTCTTGTAAAGCTAAGAGACCTATATAGGGCATATGCATAGTAAAGTACTGTTGCAGACGTGTGTTGAACTGCATGTCATATAATGAATTAATAACATTCAAGTGTACAATGTACTGCTGGACAATAAGCACATTTGTGATTGATATCTGTAGTCACATACACATATACCTGCGTTATGTCAGTCAAACCATTGCAGGTCTGTGAGCAATTAAATTGTAACATAATAGCCTACTTATGACTGTTGGACATCTTCCAAGTTATCACAGCAATGTGAAAACTTACTGTGCAATCAACGTACTAATGTATGGTGCAGCTATATTAATGCAGTATCAATACTGATGTCCCTTTTGTCACCCATTTGTGTGTGCCATTGTCCAGATGTACTGCTATAACAGGTTGAGAAGTATGATTGAGCAGCAAGACTGTAAATATAGTGTGCAATACTAACACAGAGCAGAAATATATACCAGATATCCCCTGAGCACATATATGTATGCATATATTCAGCTGAAAGGCACAAAACTAATCACATGGGTTTCAAGCAGTCAGGTACATAGATTGTGTATGTTGCACATGTGTGTAATATCAGTGTCAGTGCATACAACAGACATAAATGTGTACAACTACTGGTTGCTGCATTGCCCTGACAATGATATGGGTACTAGAGTAGAAATAATTATCAGGTAGTAATCAGAGAAGTGTCCAACTGTGTTATGGCCCTCTGTCCATGCCTACCACTACCAGCTATATCAACACATATATACAGTGGATATCACAAGTGTACACACCCCTGTTGGAATGCCAGTTTTGTGTGCTGTATGACAATCAGACCACAGAAGATCATTTCATAATGTTTCTCATCTTGAATGTGACTCCTAATCTGTACAATTCCATTGAAAAACAATCAAAGGTGTTTCTAGGAAGGTGAGCAACTATTGCCAAGTGAAGATGTGCCATGATGTTAGAGTCCAAACCAAGACAAATAAATGCTGTAACCATCTCAAGAGGTGCCTACACAACATATCAGTTAAGGGTGTGCTCACTCATTCAACTGGCCTATTTTACTGATTATTATTTCCATATGTTTTAACAGACCAGATTGTTATGTTTTCAATCGAATTGTACAGGTTATAGGTCACATTAAAGGTAGGAATTGTTTTGAAATGAGTTCATGTGGTGTTATATTCCAATTGGACAAATACCAAGCATTGTAACAGGGGTGTGTACCTTTTATATCCACTGTAGCTATATGGACTCAGCAGTACCTAACCTGTATAACCAGCCTCCACCAAGGTAGAGTAATCCCCTTTGGTGGACAGCAGCAATACACAAACCACATAATAGGTTGCTATATTGGGTGTACAGGGACACATAGGTGCAGGCAACAACTTGGAAGCAAGTCCACCTCTATCTGAGCAAGCATGTAAGTTCACAGGTGACTTCCTGTAAGGTTGACTATGACTACAAATCAGACATATCCACACCACCAAGGACAATTGCAACAGTGTCTCCACATATATTGTCAGTCTCAGAGGAAACAACACAATTCACCCTGTACTGTGGTAAAGAACACCTCATACACACATGCCATGGATATAGGCAACCTACATCAGACAGGTTAGGTGTGAACATCACCACCCTGTCCACCCCAGTTGTACAGGGGAATATGCACATCAACCACACTCCTCCCCTCAGCAATGGTGAGCATCTACATATTGCCTACTGATGGAAACAAAAGGATATCTCCACTGAGCATAGTAACATCACTGTCTACCTCCTACATGAGCTCAGGCATGTGCTCACAGCTCCATCACACACCACAGTCAAACACAGACCTGCCACCATCCACACACCATCCACATAGAAGATGGCCGCTGTCAACCCTCTACACAGAAATGAATGGAGAATAGAAGATTATGCAATCAAGTGCCCAACATTGGGGGAATAAGATAGCTCAGGGCCTGGAGTATAATGCAAGCTACTATAGCCATGATAGATTGGAGGGTTATGGAATAGTGTGGATTATTTGCAAGTAATATCCACTGTTGATGTGCAATATGACAACCGTATGAGATCCTGTGACCTTTTTCCTGCTTATATCTTCCAGGTAACATACAGAGGGCTAGCCTACCAGCATTCTCCATTGGGGAAACTGACATCATCACCCAATATGTGATCAAACATTATGCCCTATTATTTAGACAGAGAGCATAAGATGAGTGGGAGAGGACCGCCCTGTGGAATAGTCTGGTCCACAAGTTTAATGATGCCGGCCTGCACAGCAGAACTTATGACCAGGTGCAGCATTGGGCCACTGACCTCATCTGCCATGCCCATCAATGGGCTGCTGCTGCAGCGAAGGACCAGCTAGCCACAGGTGGGGACCCAGCCATCCAGCCTCCACTGACATCCACAGAGGAGCTCCTTGCCAACCTTGGGGCACCCACTCAATGCTCAAGCCATGAAGCTGAGGAAAGCATTGTGGAAGTGGGTTGCACACACACACACTGGTCAAGAAGTGTGCAGGTAAGGGCCCATTGGGGATTAGTACACTAATGTATCAGACATACATGTATCTGTATTGTATCTACATCCATGTGTCAGGTCTGACTGCAGTTGTGGATGGGGTTTTCTAATGCACAGAGGTGCACATCTATGCTGAGGACAGAACATTGTGTATTATTGGGGTTAGTACTGTAAATGTGCAGACATGCTGTATCCATCCTGTACCAAGGCCACATGTGAGTCTGCTGACAATAACTCCCTCTCACAACTACCTAGGGCACTCTGGTTTGCATATGGGACAGCAGCGTGAAGCTGCTGAGTATGACATTGTTCTGTTGTTGCCTGGCAATACCCCAGGCATGTGAAGGGCATGCAATTTTCCATGCACACAAACATCAGTAATAGCTATATTGCTTTTGTGCATGTTCACTTGTGCTGGGGTTAACTGCATTGCATCACAGTGGTCACCAGTGGGGCCTATCAGACATGAATTCAACATTCCTGTAGCATACCTCACAACTTGTCAGTGCCAAGACATCTGGACAGAGGCCAGCAAAATGGGCTGGACAAACGACCTAAGGTAGGGACATGTGTGACACATTAGTGTTATACAGTGGATATAAATTGTGTGCACACCCCCTAAGATGCAAGTTGTTCCTGTTACATACTAATTAGGGCCACAATATGTCAGTCCACAACTCTTCCAGCCTTTAATGTGACCCATAACATGAACAGTTCA
Organism: Protopterus annectens; assembly: GCF_019279795.1. Taxonomy (NCBI): domain Eukaryota; kingdom Metazoa; phylum Chordata; order Ceratodontiformes; family Protopteridae; genus Protopterus; species Protopterus annectens. The sequence continues at coordinate 393,414,936 of NC_056732.1, read as the reverse complement.
TTTGTAAAGCCAAGCATCTGGACTCATGTATTGCACCTACAAGGCTGACCACCTGTAAGGGTGGCAGACGTCGTATCAACATAATATTTCAGTCAGATATGATACCTCATGTTGCCATATGCATCAGTAAACTCACTGTGGCCTATTTGGCTACAATATCACATACATGGGCATTGTGAAGGCACACAGACCACTTCCGACCACGTATAGGTTGCAAACATATGGATATTCCAGACACATCTGTACAGAGGACTGTACAATGGTTTAACCTGCTGCATGTGAGCCAGATGCTGTTACCACACTATGTAAAATAATGGCAGCGGAAGGTGGTCACCAGCCGTGTATGGTACACACATCAAAATGTTATAAGCCACACAGGATATGATCCTCACACACACAAACACACGCACAGTTGCCAGCACTGGAATTAGAACTCCTTTCTATTGAGGTATTTCTACTATAGTGCTACGCAGTTATAAGACATGCCACAAAGCTTATACATTTCCACTTAGTCCAAAGGTACTTCTAAGGTGGATGACATCAACAGGACTACTAGACTGGGGCAAGGGGAAATGTGAAGGGCAGTACACAAGTCAAAAATGGTATAAGCCAGACAGTACATGATTCACACACACAGACTTGCCTGTATTCGGATTAGAACTCTTGCCTGTCTAGTTACGTCTACGATAGTGTTACGCAGTTGCCACATGTGCTACAGAGCTTAATGAATTTGCAGATGGCCAAAGCTGCTGATAACTGCACAGCTGAGGTAAAGTATTACAGGTGGCAGAAAGTCTGCCTTCTGTTCCACCCTTACATCATGCTAGTTCTTTCTGTCTTGCACTTCAAATAGCATTATGGCTTGGCACTTCACCAGGTTATTGTATCAAGAAGTGTGGCACACCTGGGAGCTGTCATCAGTACTCGTACATCACAGAAGTAGCCCCAGTACTTATTAGTTATGTCCACCCCTCCTGGCATGATTGAAGGGCAGGTTTCTATGCTTTCATCCATTAACCTGGTGCACTTGTCCATTCTGAGGCACTGTTATAACTGCCTCATGTACACAGACAACCCTCCCCTCTAAACTCCAAACACTCAGACCTGTTATAGTTACCCATATATTACCCATTGTGGACATATGTACTCTCCAGCAAAGAGTAGACTAGCAGGTCAAGAGGATAAGATCAACACCTGCACCGCACCATGCGGAACACATACCTCACCATGACACCCACTTTGACAGCCATGACATACAGTGAAAAGCCACACACCCACCTTCACAGAGGCACTCAGTGGACATTTACCCAAACAGCACAGACCAGCAAGACAGGCACCCACTCAGACACCATGACATGGCACATGCCAAGGGACACATATTTAACCTACATAGTGTGTCCCACAACCTAAGCTCCTAAGGCTAACCACCTTGCACAATACAGTGATGATGGGTAACTCAGTACTGAGACACACACATATCCCACTCACTAAGATGAATATGGAGCAGGTAACAGCTAAATATCTATCACATGCCAGCATCCAACACATGACACAGCCAGTCATGACACTCCACTACGACTATCACTCTGTATCCATGTGGGTGTGAATGACTTGGGACACCCCTCCCTGGACTACATGATAAAAGACATGGTTGAACTCTCTCATTATGTGGTCCAGGCAGGTGTGACAGTAGCTCCAGCAGTGCACTGCCATCACCCAGAATGATGTTGTGGTACTATCAACAGATGATTGGCTGCAACATTGGCTTATGTGTTTTGTGTCATTCTCAGGGGATCCAGTACCTCTCTGCTTGGGATGATATGATTGACAAAACCCAATGACTTGCCACAGATGCCCTACATCTGTCAGTGCTGGGTTTACAGGTACTGGCTAAGTGTCTTTCCACCCCTATGATGCCTTATTAGGCAGTGTTCCTAATGTAATTACTACCATAACAGCTAGACATGTATCCAATCTGAGGGTGATGCTGCTTAACAGTAGACATCTAACTGTCAGGATGCAGTCATTCAAAGCACTCATTGGAGTGGAGGACACATGTCTGCTGTAATGGAGAGGTGGTTCACAGCAGCAGACAGCAGTCCTGCAGTATCAGGGTATGATGCATTCCACAGCTGTCAGCCCCTAAACATGGACCACACCACACCTCCACAGGTGGTGTTGTCTCCATATTAATTATGGCTAGGAACACCTCCAGACTAGTATCCCAGCATAATGCATTGGATTTACTTCTGGTACAACTGCCTTGGGGAAATAGTGCAATCCAGACCATAGCCTGCTATGGGTCCACATCTATATCTCTAGACTGTCAATGTACATTCCTCAACACCCTGCCATCTATGATGGTCCAACACAACACTGACATAGTATGAGACTTCAACTACCCCTCCATCACCTGGAGAAAGTAGCCAAGTGCCAGTACAGTGGCCCAAGACTTCTGGTATTTATCATTTCCAGTGCCATGGACCAGCTCATACTGACCCCCAGTAGAGGATGCAACAACCATGACCTGTGTTGACTACTTAGATATGGGACTGTTGCTCATCCACAGTTGTCAATCCCTGCATGGTGAGATCCACACAGGCTGTAATAAACATGGAACTCAACATGCCAGCCACACCCCCCCACAAAGGTAACCACCTTGCAAAACCTCTCCAAAGCTGACTTTGCAGCTATGAAAACAGGGGTGGATGACTTCACTGCACCCATGGCAATTGTAAATAGCTGCATGACTGTGGAATCATACACATATGCACTGTACAAACAGGTACACAAATGCATGGTACTAGCCAGAGCCAACAGAACCCAAACACTGTCCTCCAAACACTGGGAGACAATGTGATGGTCCCCTGCCATTACTAAAGGGTACATCAGAAGGAGGACACTATTGCAGAGAAAGGTGGTGTCCCATGACTGCTGAATTCCCTTATTAGCCTCAAACACAACTTTGGATCTCTCATGGAATCTCCTACAGGCATCTATAACAGCAGACATGCAGCAGACACTAACGACAATAATAACAGCCTTTGATAATTACATCAACAACCTCCACAGCATTAAACACAAGTGTTGTGAGTTACTGCAGAATGCTAATACATATCCTGAGACAACAGATATTGGCCACAGGTTTGGCAATACATTCAGTGACAGCTTTACCCCTCTCTCCCCACATAAGTGAAGTGCTGAGTGAATGTGTTCTCACATGCTGTATCCTGTTTCTGTTCTAGGCATCTGTGTGTCACCAGGATGTGGCCCTGCAGCAAGACCAAGGGGTATGGCAGTGTGGTAACACATTTGCCATGTCTTAGGCAGGGTACAGATGTATCTGCATGGAATTCCCTAGTCTGTAACACAGTGATTGCATATGCCTCTCAGATTATAGGGCTGAGGGTTGTACATAGGTACATGTTGATTTACAACATCTGTTGTAGAGTGGAGAGTGGTATGTGTTGTGGTTTGGACACACCTCCGATTGCTAATAACTACAGCCACAAGGGATATTTATCAATCAAACACACTGAGATTACTATTCACACACACACAGCTGCGTGTGCGCGCGCGCGCACACACACACACACACACACACACACACACACACACACACACACACACACACACACACACACACACACATTTGTCAGTACTGATATCCATAAGTTCATTGCTTCATAGGTGTGTAGGGCACACACACACACACACACACACACACACACACACACACACACACACACACACACATTTGTTAGTACTGATATCCATAAGTTCATTGCTTCATAGGTGTGTAGGGGGTCTATAATATAGGATCAAAACTTTCAAAACTCTGAATACCATATGGTCGACACCATATGTTTGAGGTTTGAAAATTTTGAATCCTTAAAAAAAAAAAAAAAACAGGAAACCTGTCATTAAGGGGTTTTATGCAGGGGGTGCAAGCCCCCCTGCACCCCCACACCCCCACTACTTAAATATACCATCTTTTAGATCGCACTACATTGAAGTAAAGGGAAGAATTCCCTACGGCGATCTCCGTTCACACTTGTGACATTTTCAATATTTGAAAATTTGGTGTCGCCCAAATGGTGTTCGAATATTGAAATCTTAGCTGTGATAATATAGACCCGTGTGTAGTAGGTGAATGGGCCTGAAGCCTCTACTAGGCTAGCTCAAAGGAATACCCTATCATCAGGCCAGATCACAATAGTCCCTAGTGTGGCTCAGGAGTATAGTCACTGGAGTAGTCCCCAGGGGTGGGTATTGTATTCCCCATCCACTTATTTAGATTTCTGTTATGGGTGGCCAGTTATGCGCACTGCTTCACATGTATGTGATTTATATTCCATAATATGGACAGTATCTGTGTTGTGTACATGTCTCAGATGCATGTTTTTTTAAGTATGAAAGTGTGCTTGAGGTCTCTGAAGCATGTTGTCTGGACAGATTGGTATCTTCAGAAGTAGCATTCCTGACCTAGTTTGGTGAGATATGGCTGTGTAACTGAGGTAGTGATTGCACCTACTTAGACAGTATGATACGGGGATTCACTGGAGTTATTGCAGTCTGTCCATACAGGGCATGTATATAAGGCATGGTATTCCCTTTGTGGATTGCATTTGCAGACTCAACAGTTGTTGCAGGTGTCCAGTGGGGAACATGGCAATAGGGCCACTGTACACATTGCTTTGGCTACTGAGGGGATGGAACAGGGTGTCATGTCTTTTTACTTGCTGGATAACACACACTCAATCAGGAGATGTAACACATCAAAGTACTTTATGATGTCAGTGGCACTATTGTGGTCAACAGGCAGCTGACTGTCAACCTTTGTTCCCCATTCTGTTATAATAACGTCACTGTTCAGTGGACTACCACCAATCACACTTCTCAACCTGGAAGCATCAAAAATCTGAACAAGGTTCATGAAAAATAGGTACAAATCTGTATGCTTATTAACATAAAATTTGCATACATAATTGTGTAACCCCGACCACTCCAATGGAATTGTGGGATACCTGCTTTCAAAAGCAAACTGAAGAACAGACAACCAAAATATGGCACCAGAGTCACACTGCAGCCATCCAATGTCCCATTACCTGGCTATTTTACCCCATTTACCATAAACACTAATGTGCATACTGCTTTACTTCTACAATGATTATTTGGATTTTATATTTATATTTTATAGCACAATGCACAAGAACTAATACACATCTGCTAAACAAAGCAATACAGTCTTACAATGAAACTAGACTTAGTATTAAAACTTCTCTGTCCTTGAAACTCACATTCATTGAAACAGCATTGAAACTCACACTACATCCAAAGAAAATGCATCTGGCCAGTGGTGGATAAAGATTACCTTTGGGCTGTTTTCAAATCATAGACCCCCTCGCACACAAAACAAGAAATATACATGTTTTCTTTGATACACCTTCCTGACTTTATTAAATTATATTCATTGTATAATACAGCACACTTGTTAGACTTAAAGCGCATTTTAAATTTATTGTTTGAACATTTTTCTAACAGGCAATGAAACAAAATGCATGAACCAATAATGTCAAAACTACCCAATTTATAACATTTCCATCATAAATGTCTACTTCCACATCTATATTAAATAACATTATTGGTCTCCAACTCCCTAGGTTTTTCTTATCCTTACTTTTTCATAATCACTTTATCTGTCCTACCTATGTTTCCTAATTAGCTGTGCTCTTAAAAACTAAACTTAAATACCTCACCATTATGCCCATTATTTCTTGATTAGTTTTAACAATCCTTCCGACCAAATCTTACAAATCTCGAGGTATATTCCTATTATTCTTATATATTCTGCCTAAAAAGGGCTAACCTCTACCTTTTAACCTCTGATTAAATATTTTTCTATAAAACTTGTTTTATTCCCCTTCTATTTAATTTATATGTCTCATTATGCTTCTTATATTCCATGTTTCCCTTATATAATGCTTCCTTATAGCTACTATACATTTCCTCATATACTACTTCTGACTTAAATACCACCATTTTTTTCTACTACTATAGACTCAACTCTTTATTTTATTTTATGTAACAGCCACCACTCAGTCAAAATTGTATGAAATCATCTCATATCTTTGTTGATCAAACAGTTGTTTATTTGCCGTTTCATTGCATTCAACCTATTGCAATCACCCATTAATTTCTTAAATCCTCAGCATGGACTTGCAAAGCACTCGAATGATTGCATACACACACACTCACACACACACACACACACACACACACACACACACACACACACACACACACACACACACACACACACACACACACACACACACCGTGGGACTTGAAATAACTTGCAAACTAACTTGCAAAGCAATGGACTTGCAAAGCACTTGAATGATTGCACAATCAGCAGGACTTGAATTAACTTGCAAAAGCACCAGCAGGACTTAAATTAACTTGTCAAAGCACCAGTGGGACTTGAATTGAATTAACGTACAAAAACACCACCAGAAAGGATTGTAATGGAACTTACAAAGCACTCATCTACACCCCCCCCTTAACTAACTTGCACACACACACACACACACACACACACACATACACACACACACACACATACACACACATTCACACACAACTTTACATTTGACAGGACTGAGATTACAACTGCTACATGGATACGTATTTGTACTACAGTGTTACACATTTATCACAAGCACCACTGAGACTATAGGGCTGAGGGCTAACCAAAGGAATTTCTACAGTGAATGACATCAGCACATCATGTGATATAGGCCAATGGGATGTGTGCTGGGTGGGAAATGCCTCATAATGGGATTATCTCTGTTGCTGTCTGACTTTCTCTTCCCCATGTCTGTGTGTGTGTGTATGGTTGACATATTATATTATGTTGGCCTTAGATATGTGCGAGTATTCCTATCCAGTGTGTGTGTGTGTGTGTGTGTGTGTGTGTGTATGTGTGTGAAGTATCAATGGTGTACAATTTGGTGTGTGTGCATAGACACCTGTGAATAACAGATATCTGTAGTCCCCTGTGTTGTCAGACATGGGCTTCATTTCCTAAGAGTAGGAGCATGCCCAGTATGACTGTCTATACTGAGTGTGTGCCTCCATTCCAGGGAGAGTTGGACTCCAGTTCAGGGTTTTCTGTGCTACAGCTACACCTAGCAACCTGTTTCTGCAGGATATCTGCAGATAGGTTGCCAATATGGAGACACAATGGGTTTAACATATGGGGATACTGTAACTATTGCTGTCTGTGCTGCTTGTGTAACATGGTTGGTTGTAGCAGATTTTCTGACATATGTACTGTTTTACACTGATGTATCATGTCATCAACTACTGACAGTTATCATACTTTGCTCACAGTTATTTACCAGGGAAATACAAGATGAATGAAGCTGAGACCAATATTCTGAGGCATATAGACTACACCTTCTAGCACACTCCTGCCATTGTGGATTGGTAGCTACAGACAATAGAATGCTGGTTCTGTGTAAATGGTCCAGCACCTTGTCAGTATGCTGGCTGGGGATCCCCTTCTTGTGCTTTTCTCAACTTAACGGAATGGCCATATCCTGCTGGGGCCATACCTCTCAGCTGTACAGATACACCCAGGTTATCCAGAGGCAGGACTCATATATCTGGTCATTTTACCTTCACATTGTGGTATGCAAGCAGTTTTGTGGCTATTCATTCATGGGTTTGCAATCAGGGGGTAGAATGGGTGGACATTAGAGTTTCAGACTTCACACACTCCATAACATCCATGCTTCTACACCCCCGTTATTCTCTCTTCTTTCTAACATTATGAAAGCAATATCTCAGAGGTATCCCTATAGTTGGGCCTTTATCCCAGTAGTATTTATGGCCTGGTCCACAGTTCTTGCACTAGGACATGGGGAGGCATGTTAGTGGCATTTGTCAACATGGCCTTGCATTTGTTTTCTGTTTACTGTATTAGGTTGTTAGTTAGGACCCCCTGACATTCTGTACATTGGCACTATGGGTGAGGCATGGGCCTTTGCCAGAGGACTGTAGGCCATTTGAGAGTGCTGCCGGCCATCTGTAGCAGGCCAGTGCATTCTGTCACATATATGTTCCCAGGCTGCAAGCCAGTTGATTACCCTGGGGTGACAGTGGTAAGTGGTTGAGGTGTTCCTGTCAATCCTTCCTGCTCATACTGATCCACAAGTCTGGATGTGGTCAGATTTCTACTTACAGTTAGGAACACACCTGCATGGGACACCTATTCAGCATGCAGCATCATGTATGCATTCCCATACAGAGATGGATTCATGCTGTACTCATTCCCTACAGCAAGGATATGACCTGTGATAAACCTGTGGCTGATGGTGGAGTGATCTGGGTGCATGTGTGATATGGAAACTACTAGCACCTGACTCACAGATATACCTGGGGCATTCCCCTTATGCTGGCTTGTGTGTGGACATGGGCAGCCTGTCATTACTTTATCACTGTTCCTTTTGTGGTCTTCCAGTGATTGGCCAGACTACCAGTATTCCATACTAGAGGGACAAAATGTGATGCTAACCTCTATGTATAATTCCAAAGTTGTATGCAGTTGACAGTTATTTTATATGCACTCTGTGTAGGTTACTTCCACCTGTGTACTGTTTCTATGTATGGGGCCCTGTTCATGGCATGTCCAGCTTTCCAACGGTGACAGATATTGACATCTGGACAGTTAGTACGTACAACTGCTGGCATGGGTGTAGCTTAGAAGCAGTGTGGTTGGCACTGCAGTTGTTGGAACATGGCCCTGTCAACCACTGTACTGTACCTAGTCCACTGAGACACAACCATCCAGGCCCACATGCTGACCACTTCTAGGCAATATTAAACATACAACAAACTTACCACACTGACCCCTGCATATTGTACATATGCTACCACCCACCTTACTGTTGTATGCAAACATTATCAGCCAGGGTGCCTTTGTCTTCCCTGCACCTCAGAAGAGTAGATCCAAAACATGAGAGGACATGGGTTTGTACCCTGTGTGACACCAGTCATGTCTGGTCATCGGTTTGATATGGAGTCCACTGCAATCACACCATGGGTATTATCTGTGAAGCAATTTGCAGGAGAAATAGTGATATAGTGGTTGCTGCCTAGCCAAGTATGTTTGTGTATGATTCCTGGGTGGAGAGTGGTCCCAGAGTATTAGAAGGGTTGCCTATATTGTTAACAAATCCATACTGTCACATAGTCATTGCACATGGCACGACACATTTAGAGCTGTGGATTGTCTACACCAACCTATACTAGGTCCTCAATATAAGAATTTAGCAAAACCCACCCCCCAATGGATCCTGATTACACCAACACCCACACAACATACTGATGGCAGACAGAGACAGATACACCCATGCACAGACACTTGCCACTACTGAGTTCCAAACCTTTACCTATCAATGTATTGTTCCTACAGTGTTACGCATTTATCTCATGCTTCACAGAGCTTACAGGATGGATGTTGACCCAAGGTACTTCTAAGGTGAGAAACATCACCAGCTCTTGTAAATGCTGGCATTAGGTGATGCACTGAGTGAGAGATTTCATAAATTATTTTACCCTACACACACATCTACATTTACCAGAAGTGAGCTTTGAACCTCTATCTAACTATATTTTCAGACCTTTATGTTACGCATGTACCACATGTTCCACTGACCATACATGATTTAGGGTTGCCAGCAGGTACTTCTAAGGTGAATGATATCTGCAGGACTGCTAAATTCAGGCACTGAGAAGTGTACTGAGTGTAAATGGGGCCAAAATCTTTAAGGTACAAACATATATATATATATATATATATATATATATATATATATACACATACATACACACACACACACACACACACACACACACACACACTTGCCAGGAATGAGATTCAAAGCCCTTTGTACTTATTCCTTCTATAGTGTTATGCATTTATCACATGTGCCACAGCACTTATAGGTCAAACTGTATCCAAACAAACCTCTAAGGTGAGTGACAGTAGTAGTGCTAAAGGAGGGGTAAGGGAAGTGTGAGTGTGAATGGCCACAAAATCAGGTCTCTACAAAGACACACACACACACACACACACACACACGCACACACACACACACACACACACACACACACACACACACACACACACACACACACACACACACACACACACACACACACACACTTGCCAAGGCCTGGATTAGAACTCCTGCCTAACTAATTTGCTACACTATAGTATTACAGAGTTATCACAAGCACCAGGGAGCTTATATGTTGGAGAGTTGTCCAAAGGTATCTTTGAAGGTGAGTGACATCAGCAGCAGGGGTAAGAGAAGTGCAGTGAGTGTGAATGGCCTCAAAATCATGTCTCCACAAAGACACACACACACTCTCTTACACAAACACACACATTTTCACAGTTGTCAGGGCAGGGATTGGAACTCCTACCTAACTAGCTTGCTACATTATAGTATTATGCAGTTATCGCAAGCGCCATAGAGCTTATAGGGCTGGAAGCTGCCCAAATGCTTATTTCAGGGTGACTGACATCAGCAGGAGTGCTAACGTAGGGTAACGGGAAGTGTAATGAGTGTGAATGACCTCAAACAGATTCATCTAGAAACACACACACACACACACACACACACACACACACACACACACACACACACACACACACCGCACACACACACACACACACACACTGCCGCACACACACACACAGACACACACACACACACACACACACACACACACACACACACACACACACACACACACACACACACACACTCACACACATGTTTACATTTGACAGGACTGAGATTACAACTGCTACATGGATACTTATTTGTACTACAGTGTTACGCAGTTATCACAAGCACCACTGAGACTATAGGGCTGAGGGCTAACCAAAGGAATTTCTACAGTGAATGACATCAACACATCATATGACATAGGCTAATGGGATGTGTGCTGGGTGGGAAAGGCCTCATAATGGGATTCTCTCTGTTGCTGTCTGACTTTCTCTTCCCCATGTCTCTGTGTGTGTATGGTTGGCATATTATATTATGTTGGCCTAAGATATGTGCGAGTATTCCTATCCAGTGTGCGTGTGTGTGTGTGTGTGTGTGTGTGTGTATGTGTGTGAAGTATCAATGGTGTACAATTTGGTGTGTGTGCATAGACACCTGTGAATAACCGATATCTATAGTCCTCTGTGTTGTCAGACATGGGCTTCATTTCTCTAAGTGTAGGAGCATGCCCAGTATGACCGTCTATACTGAGTGTGTGCATCCATTCCAGGGAGAGTTGGACTCCAGTTCAGGGTTTTCTGTGCTACAGCTATACCTAGCAACCTGTTTCTGCAGGATATCTGCAGATAGGTTGCCAATATGGAGACAAAATGGGTTTAACATATGGGGGATACTGTAACTATTGCTGTCTGTGCTGCTTGTGTAACATGGTTGGTTGTAGCATAGATTTTCTGACATATGTACTGTTTTACACTGATGTATCATGTCATCAACTACTGACAGTTATCATACTTTGCTCACAGTTATTTACCAGGGAAATACAAGATGAATGAAGCTGAGACCAATATTCTGAGGCATATAGACTACACATTCTAGCACACTCCTGCCATTGTGGATGGGTAGCTACAGACAATAGACTGCTGGTTCTGTGTAAATGATCCAGCACCTTGTTAGTATGCTGGCTGGGGATCCCCTTCTTGTGCTTTTCTCAACTTAATGGAATGACCATATCCTGCTGGGGCCATACCTCTCAGCTGTACAGATACACCCAGGTTATCCAGAGGCAGGACTCATATATCTGGTCATTTTACCTTTACATTGTGGTATGCAAGCAGTATTGTGGCTATTCATTCATGGGTTTGCAATCAGGGGGTAGAATTGGTGGACATTAGAGTTTCAGACTTCACACACTCCATAACATCCATGCTTCTACACCCCCCCTGTTATTCTCTCTTCTTCCTAACATTATGAAAGCAATATCTCAGAGGTATCCCTATAGTTGGTCCTTTATCCCAGTAGTATTTATGGCCTGGTCCACAGTTCTTGCACTAGGACATGGGGAGGCATGCTAGTGGCATTTGTCAATATGGCCTTGCATTTGTTTTCTGTTTACTGTATTAGGTTGTTAGTTAGGACCCCCTGACATTCTGTACATTGGCACTATGGGTGAGGCATGGGCCTTTGCCAGAGGACTGTAGGCCATTTGAGAGTGCTGATGGCCATCTGTAGCAGGCCAGTGTATTCTGTCACTCATATGTTCCCAGGCTGCAGCCAGTTGATTACCCTGGGGTGACAGTGGTAAGTGGTTGAGGTGTTCCTGTCAATCCTTCCTGCTCATACTGATCCGCAAGTCTGGATGTGGTCAGATTGCTACTTACAGTTAGGGACACACCTGCATGGGACACCTATTCAGCATGCAGCATCATGTATGTATTCCCATACAGAGATGGGTTCATGCTGTACTCATTCCCTACAGCAAGGGTATGACCTGTGATAAACCTGTGGCTGATGGTGGAGTGATCTGTGTGCATGTGTGATATGGAAGCTACTGGCACCTGACTCACAGATATACCTGGGACATTCCCCTTATGCTGGCTTGTGTGTGGACATGGGCAGCCTGTCATTACTTTATCACTGTTCCTTTTGTGGTCTTCCAGTGATTGGCCAGGCTACCAGTATTCCATACTAGAGGGACAAAATGTGATGCTAACCTCTATGTATAATTCCAAAGTTGTGTGCAGTTGACAGTTATTTTATATGCACTCTGTGTAGGTTACTTCTACTTGTGTACTGTTTCTATGTATGGGACCCTATTCATGGCATCTCCAGCTTTCCAACAGTGACAGATATTGACATCTGGACAGTGAGTATGTACAACTGCTGGCATGGGTGTAGATGAGAAGCAGTGTGGTTGGCACTGCAGTTGTTGGAACATGGCCCTGTCAACCACTGTACTGTACCTAGTCACTGAGACACAACCATCCAGGCCCACATGCTGACCACTACCAGGCAATATTAAACATACAACAAACTTACCACACTGACCCCTGCATATTGTACACATGCAACACTGTAGATTGGGACAGCTCTGGCAATCTGTGCTCCAGTGATATTACTCCTCAAACTTACATGTTACTGCATTTTCTACATGGGATTGTGAAGGGGGGTGCACACCTGAAGACTTATGACTGTACTGCTATTTTGGTTACTCTGTTGGCTTCCATTTCATATTGTATTGTGACCTATCATGCAGAAAGGAGGCATATCAGTAGAGTACACATGTTAGATTTTAATGGGCATACATTTCAGTTTCAGACTTCTTACCCTCCAGAACTAACATGCAACTGTCAGACCTTTTGTGGTATGTCTGTGTAGGTCTGGAGGGGGACTGTTCACCATTGCCATTATTTGGAGGCCTTAGCCCAGCCTTTCTTTATGGCAATTTACACCTGTCCTGCTGGGTGGGGCTAGTGGTGGGTATGTGACCCTCATTGACGTCCATGTGTGTGACCTATTGACACCAACAGTTATTTGGGCCATCACCTGTACTGCGGTGGGGGTTGTCACCTTGTATAGTGCTGCCTAGTATGTTGACACCAGTATTTGGTATGGATTTCCTTCTGACTCATATAGCTGTCAGCTGTCTGCTGCTATCCCATACAGCCTCCCAATTTCCTTGCATGCTTGCATCCATACCATACGTACAACTATCAGAACATACTACTCCATTCAGTAATTGATAGGAAAAATGACTTACCTTATTGCTGGGCCAGTACTGAGGACAGTGCTGGAGGGTTGACTATGTCGGATGCACATAGTACACTCCCTATACATGGTAAAACACAGGTAGTGTCAAGTTTGGCATCCCTTTTACTGTATGTGCAAGTTGGAGAGAGGTGGCAGCCCCTTGGTCCCTACAGTGTTAGTGTGTGTGCTATGCATTGCCTCTTTGCCAAGGCCCAGGCATACTGGGCATGCCTCCTTCTGCCTACAGGGGCAGGCTCAGGAAGTTCCTCCTCCAAGTCCCTCTGTGCCTGTGTTGGCCATGGCAATGGTGGGGGTCTGTGTGGCCTTGCCCTGTGCTGTTCCTGTTGCAGCTGTTTCCACAGGATCATATTGTGCAGCATGGCACATACTAAAAACATTTGTGTACATGTAGCTGGAGAGTACTGCAAGGCTCCGCCGGATATGTCAAGGCATAGGAACCGTGACTTGAGCATCCCAAACACATGCTCTACAATGATCCTGGTTTGTGCATGTGCCTCATTATGGTGTTCTTGTTCAGGTGTGTGTGCATTTTTGATGGGTGTCATCAGCCATAGCTCCAGTGCATAGCCAGAATCCCCCACTAGATGGCCATATGGGAAGTCACCCTTGGCAAACCCCTGATATAGCTGTGAACACTGCCAGATGTGGGAGTCGTGATACCTTCCAGGGCTGCCAGCACACATGTTCATGATAATGCCCTGGGCATTGCACATGACCTGGCAGTTGATGGACGGGAAGCCCTTGCAGTTTATGTACACCCTACCCAGCTCGTCGCGTGGTGCTTTGATGTGGATGTGCATGCAGTCTATAGCACCAACTACTTCAAGGTATTCTGCTATATGGTGGAAGAGACGCATACTTCTGGTCAATGCCTCACAGGTGTTGGGGAAATATATATGCTCATTGGCATGTGGTGTCATGGCATCCAGGAACTGGTGGAGTACCCTGGATGCTGATGCCTGTGTGACTCTCATGATATCCCCAGTTGGTCTTTGAAAGGTACCTGTGGCTAGTATTCTTAAGCCTACACATACCTTGGTATCCAATGGGATGGGTTACCCTCTGTTAGTTCTGTGTGTGAGGTGGGGACGGCACAGCTGGACGATTTGTTGTAGAATGTCCCTGTCCACCCTATAGTGCTTCACTATCTCCAGCTCATGTAGGCCCTGATAGGTTACCCTGGTTCTCTACACTCTTTTCCTCCTCCTCATTGTGGGTTGGTTGTCAGCATTCTCATCCTCACCACCGTCAGTCTCTAGCACATATTGAGGGAGTAAAGCAGCAGCAACCTCTAACATTTTTAGTTAGTTTTGCCAGTTAAAAATCCCCATCTGTGTACACCAGTGGTGTACAGTTTGTGAGAAAAATGAGTCTGGCAGGTGTTTGCATAGTTTGTAGTAGTGTGCTGGGCTACTGCATGTGTAATTGGCTGATTCTAATACATTCCACCTGCCAGCTGTGCTAGTTCTCCTTGATTGCCTTCCTACTGCTGTTTTCCCTTCCCAGCTCCCCCTATTTAAGCCCCAAGGTGCACCACACATACCCAGTGCTGAAATGTAAACAGTGCTGCCATTTCCTCTTGTTTTTTTTTTGTTTTATGTTTAAAACCTGGTGCATGGTAAGCACAACCATTTAGGCTGTGTGCACAGTGCTCAGGCACATCTGACATACCCCCTTCCTTAGCTGTGTGTAGCTAAGGACAAATACAGGCCACAGAGCTCTAATGAGCTTACAGCAAGCATGACACACCCCCTTATGAAGTCATTCAGCTCTTAGACTTGCACTGTTGTATTGCTGCACCTACACGGTTGTGATTCAGTATAACTCCCCTCATTTGCATACCCCAGTGTGTAGGTCATTAGTTACTGCACTAAAACAGACCCTTTCCCCTTGACAACCAGTGCTCCCTGGTATTGTTTACATTCTGCATGCCATTGACTATAATGGCAAAATGCAGATTTAAGTTAAAATTGAGTTTTCCCATTTTTCTTTTTTCTTTTTGGCACGATTCCATTTGTGCACAAATGGCCGAGATCGGCAAAAAAAAAGTTTAATTTTCATAATAATTAATCACTTTTTATGCCAATGGCCTTATAGTTGGCCATTGGCATGTCTAATGTACATAATACATGCTTTTACATGAGCTGTCATGTGTCTGTTTTGTCAGTTGCAGAAATGCACTCAGTTATTTTCTGAATAAATTTCTGCACTGACACTGTTCTAGCACTGAGACCTGGCAGCTTGGTGAATTGCTAAATCAACTCATTTGTATGTTTTTCTCCAGCAAATGAGGTGATTTGCATGCAGCACGGTTTTTCATGGTAGAACAGTGTAGAACCACTCGTGCACGTGAAAACGGCACTATCCTGAATCGGTCTGTGGCCATTTTCCATGCAAGAGCGGCTACACTGTTCCTGCATAGAAAATACAGCTTCCTGAATCCCGGGGATGGTATTTTTAGTTTAGGATTTGTAGATTTAGTGAAACATTACTGGAGTTATTTATTTAAGTTTAAGGATTTAGTTATTTTCTCCATGTTTGGGGATATCATACAGGAGAGGTAGAAATGTGAGGGATATTTTGGTACATAACCACTTTTTGTTACCAGTTACAACTCCTTCACATTCTTTGTACCCCTCTAATATGAGGGGTACTTTTTCTTCCGGTTATTGTTGTGTATGCGTTTATGTGGTTAGGACTTTTTCTTTTATTAATGGACATCCTTTCCATCCTTTAGAAATATTTAGTTGTGACACTAAGGGTATTATTTATGCCCTACAGTGCCCATGTGGTCTAGTTTATATAGAGGAAAGCAAAAGGAAATTTAAATTAGACTACAGGGACATGTGAGAAATATTAAAAATCAGAAGGCGGATAATCTTGTTGTACAGCATTTTATTCAGTTTCATAATTCTAATCCTTGTGGCTTAAAGGCTATGTTTTTTGAAAAAGTACCACTTAAATGTTATTCTGATAATGTATATAGGAGAAGGCTGCTGTATAAGGAAATTATTTTCATTTTAAAGTTTGGCACTTTGTCTCCCTTGTGTATTAATTTAGAGTGTAATTGGAAGCTTTTGACTTTATTATTGCTGTTTTTTTAGTGGTTAATTGGATTATTATTTCATTAGTATGTGTATTTAAGTCATGGCTTGTTGGGTGGCTGAGGTGGTGCAGCAGTTAGCATTGCTGCCTTACAACAAGAGGTTCTCCAGTTCAGTCTTTGGCTGGGGTGCCTTCTGTGTGGAGGACCCTGTGGTCGTGTGGGTTTCCTCTGGGTGCTCCGGTTTCCTCCCACATCCCAAAGACATGTTGTAGGTGGATTGGACACTCTAAATTGGCCCTTTGTGTGCCTTCTGTGGAAGGTTGGGTGCCAGGCTGGGAACTCGACACTGTAAAACTCCACTGCCAGTCATGAGCAGACAGGTGATCCGCTGTGGTGACTCCTAACTGGGAAAAGCCAGAAGAAGATTTAAGTCATGGCTTATTGCTATTGGTTTTGTACTCTTTGAAGGCTTTGCCAAAACGCTAGAGAAATATTAAAGTTTTAAGTTTTTTTTTATTTTCTTCTGGTTCCTGCCTGTTGTTGGATTTATAGTCTGTTCCTTTGGTTCTGTAGTTTTGCAGTAGTCCTTTCTAGCCTGGTCAGTCTTTTCTATCTCCCACTTCTTCCTGCACTCTTTCTTTCTTTTGATGACTTCCTGGACTTCTGCATTCCATCACCAGTTTTTCCTTATGTTCCTTCCATACCTGGCTCAGCCATATATCTTTTCTGTAGTCCTAACACATGCTGTTTTTAGGCATTGCCATTCTTGTTCATCTCCACCTATTCCTCCTTTTTTTGGGGTGCTAGAACCCTGAGTAATTCCTTGAACTGTTGTACTTTCTCATCAGTCAACTTCCAGGTCTTCAGCCTGGTCTCTGTTGATCTTATAGCCTTGTCTGACCACTACTTGCAGCTGATTGTGGCAACTAGTGGTTTATGCTGTGGGCTGACTGTTTCACTGGGAATAAGTTTGCAATCATGATTTCTATCCCAGTGCCTTTTCCTTACTAGGAGGACGTCTACCTGAGTTGCATGTCGGCTACTCTTGTATATGATCTTGTGGCTGTCTCTCTTTCTGAACCATGTGTTGACTACTATCAAGCCATTTGCCAGAGAGAAGTCTAGAGTGGCTTCTCCTTCTTTTTTCCTCTTGTCCCACCCATATGGACCCAGGCAGTCCTCATATCCCGTTTTTTCTGTCCCAATATGTGCATTCAAGTCACCCATTATCAACACCAAGTTGTCCTGCTTTATCTAGTAGGTCCTGCAACTGCTGTCTGAATGCACTCTTTTCACTATCACAACCCTGCTGTGGGGCATAGGCTGAGATTATGAATACTGCCCTATCATTACACTGGAGTCTGATTGCCACAAGTCTGTCATTAAGTTTGATGATATCCTTCACTGCCTTCTGAAGCCTCTGTCTCACTACAATTCCTACATTATTTCTAGCCTGTCCCCCACTTGAGTAGTAGAGTCTGGATCCCAAGCCAAGTGGCTTTGCTGCACTGCCCTTCCATCTCATCTCTTGGATACATAGGATGTCCAGCCTCCTCCGTATCATCATGTCATCCACTTCCAATTTGTGTCCTGTCAGTGAACCTACATTAAGCGTAGCAATTCTCAGTTCATGTTTGGCAGGTTGGTTGGTTTTACCTCTAGCTTTTGCTCAATGGAGCTATCCCAGGTAACGCAGGCTGGGCAACTAGACACCATCCGGCCATTAGCTTATTGACCCAAGGCTACCGGGCTTTATGGCGGGCACACATTGGGCCAATAGGGGCACATATACCCCTGCTACCATTAACAAGGACACCTGGTGTAGGTCAGAGTAGGCCGGATCCTCAACCCACTTATCACTGGTAACTACACATGCCCATTTTGGCAACTTTAGTCAACATGACTGAATCACCTAGAGCCATATTTTACATGAGTGGCTAACCCTGCCATGACTCGCAGTCTGTGATCCATGTTCTCCTATCTTGAGGATACTGTGCACCACAGGAGATGCCTAAAGTGGTTGGTCTGTACAACTCTTCCCCCTATAGGCACCATACAGAGTTTTTGCTGTTGCCCACAGCTCCATTTATTGGTAAGTTTGAGATGGAAACACTCATCATGTTTTTCAGGAGTGGGAGAAACCCAACAGAGACACAGGGAGAACGTACAAACTCCAAACAGGCATTGGCCAGAGGTCAGGATTGAACCTTGTACCTTGTGCATGGGAGGTAAAGACCTTAACCATTATGGCAACTGGTCTAAAAAATATGTTCCCAATTACCTCTTTGTTCCCCATCACACCTCCAACATTTGCAATCTACCCAGATTCTGGATATTACCATTGATGGATATATGTGCCAGTCACTGAGCTCTCTTAGCAGTAACACTGTTCGATGCTGTCTAACTTCCCTAGAATGACATGAGATCAGATATTCCTGCACAGATTACAATTAATTGGCTTGTTGATAGGGTGGGCATTATGGAAAAGTGTGCTATTAAAAGTGGAAAAAATTCACCTTGCACTGAAGTGCACTGTTTACCAAGTGGGAGTTAAAATATACTCAGGGGATAGCTCATCAGAGATGAGCACCTGATCATGAGCCCCCACAACTTAATCCCCCAGATTCAGCAAGCTTTGCATGGAGTGCAGGAATAGTGCAAGAGCTGCTGTATGCAAAATGACCAATGAGCAATCCAGGATCGAGTCCCTGAGACGTGAACGAGCACACCTACACTATTACTGCATGGACATCACTGCCATATGCTAATTACCTCATTTGCTGGTGAAAACCATGCAAATGAGGTGAACTAGCAATCCAGGAAGCAGGCAGGCGTCTGTGCAGGAATAGTATAACCTGCAGAAATGTATTCAGTTACTAACCAAATACATTTCTGCAAATTACAAAACGAAGGCATGAGAGCTCGAAAGAAAACATGTATTCTATGTAGTAGGCATGCCATTCACCAAATATATGGCCATTGGCATGAAAAATAACTGAAATTTTATAAAAAAACAAGTTATATTTTTTTGGCTGATCTCGGCTGTTTAAGCGTAGGGCAGTGGTGCGCTAGCGGGATCGTCACAAAAATAAAAAAAAAGGGGGAAATAAGCTTTTATACCCAAATCTGCATTTTGCCATAATAGTCAAGGGCATGCATAAAACAACACTACCAGGGAATAGTGGTTGCTAAGGGGGAAGGCTCAGTGTGAGTGTGGTAACTATGAATTAGCAGTCTGGTTTATGCAAATGAGGGGAGTGATACTGAATCACAGAGTTCCTCTCAGTGTTAGCTTGCACCCAACCATGTAGGTGCAGCAACACCATTGTATAACTAGAAGAGGTGGATGACCTCATAAGGGTATGTGTCATGTGTGTTGTAAGCTTATTGGAGCCATACCTCCCAACTGTCCCGAATTACTCGTTTTTTACCGGGTTTTGGAGTCTAAATAATGGGGTGCCACGATTCACGAGTGGACCTTCATTTCGATTTTTTTATTTTGCACTTTTTATTTTTCGCTTTGTGAGCTGGCGTCATCGTGTGCGGAATGGCGTCAGCTCGTCAGGACTACCAGCCAGTCGAATTGAGCTCGCACACATTTCCGGCTCTGGTTTGAATGCTTCAAGCGGGAATGGCAAAAACAGAAAGGATTTATTTACCTGGCTGTTTGTGAATGTATTATCGCTCTTGACTGGATTTATTTAGAACGCTCACTCTAAAATCGAGAAAGGAATCTAGCTGTGCAATGCAAGTATTTGGCTCACTGCGGTTTGTGGATGTATTTTATATTTAGAAAGCTCGCTGCTGTTTGTGGATGTAGTTTATAATCAGAAGGATCACTAAATGAAGTAAGGAACCTAGCTGTGCAGTAGTATTTAGAAGGCTTGCTGAAGTAAGGAACCTAGCTGTGCATTGCAAGTGAAACGAAAGGGTGTGTGTGTGGCAGGGGGGGCATGTCATTGTGTTTGCGTGTGTCTGTGGGCATATTGTGTTTGCATGTGTCTGTGGGCATATTGTGTTTGCATGTGTCTGTGGGCATATTGTGTTTGCGTGTGTCTGTGGGCATATCATTGTGTTTGCGGGCATATCATTGTGTTTGCGTGTGTGTGGGCATATCATTGTGTTTGCCTTGTGATACTACTGATGAAAGTTTCAAATTATTTTTCTTATTTTGCAGTGTGTATTTATCAGAAAGTTTACCTTATTCTATCTTGTTTTTTTTTTCTGCCAGCTGTTGTGTGAATTGTTGGCAGTTTTCTGGAAATGGACTTTGTTCTTAGGAAGACCAATAAATATCCTTAGTTTGCACAAGGGTTTAAGTTCTGGGAATAGCCATTTGTTTGAATTATTTTAAAGGAGTGTTTTAACTCTGGGGAATTGTGCATCTTGTAGTCGGATTGGTGATCTAGTGAGTTATAATGTTATAGGTTGCTTACGTTACAGCTGCATTACTGTTCAGTGTATTTTCTAATTCCGGAAAAAAAACATTTTCAAAAACTTGCATTTATGCATTCATTCAGCTTCCTCTAAACTGTTACTTACTCCCTAAGAAAAGTAACTCTTTCTTTCCTTCAGCAATTAATTACTCTCTGCAGGACAGATAAGGCTTCTACAATCTTCATACCTGCTTACTCAGATTTGCACTTCTTTTCAGCAAACCGATTTTTTGAGGCACCTACAGACTTCAGGTTGTTTATGCATGGACTAAGGATGGTCTGGCTCTGTTCAATACTACCAATTCAAATCTACAGCATTCATATCTTTCTGGTTACCATCTTAAAATACCTAGGCTTAATCACTTTCATTCTCCTCCCCATCTAACTCCCATCCAGCTACTGAACAGATCACATGTAGTGGTAGTATGGCTCTCTCTTCACTCCAGGTTAATACTACATTTTAAATGTATTTTCTGTAGCATGAGTTACTACTGTTTTGTAAAATTACAATTGCAGACAGCCTGTATACTATAATTACTTCTAGCGTGGAGCTTGTATTACCGTGCTACACAACATGTCTTCTTCAACATTACACATACACCTGCCTTATATTTTTGATCAGAGACTGTTTCTTGTAAAATCTGTGGTATTCAGAATTTTTGTGGCAAATCACTGCAGGACTGTATTCATTAAATAATGACAGGCATTTGAATTTTAGACTTCATATTATTCAGAAAATAAATGGTAACACACAACTTTTTATTCTAGCAATTTATAAGTTTATAAGATCAGTATTTTAAATGTGTCCCTTTTTTGGGTCTGTATTGCCCCATTATTGGCTTTGTCCAGTTTTTTTGTGCTAAGAGTTGAGAGCTATGGTGAGAAGTGAGAACTGAATTCACTAAATGATAGCCATTTTAAGTTGGTCTTCCTATACTTCAGGAAACTGCTGATTTGGCATAGTGGTATGTTGCTCTGACTGTAGTGTACAGGGTCCTGTATTTGAGACTTGCCAGTGAAATGCATGGTGGTAGCACATTTTATTCTAGCAACTTTCCAAAATTATACATGCAATGTTTAAAATGTGTCCCTGGGTTTTCGCCTTTTGTAGTCCCCCGAAAAAATGAAATTAAAAATAAATGCAAGAAGCTGTGCAAGATACCTATGGCTTACACCACTGTCATTCTATTTATAGTGTGAGTGTGGACACTAGAAGTAGATGTTTATGATGGAAATGTTCTGAATTGGAATTGCCTACAGCCTACTGGAAAAATGTTCAAACAATAAATGTAAAATGTGCTCTGTTCTGTCTAACAAGTGTGCTGTATTATACAAGGAATATAATTTAATAAAGTCAGGAAGCTGTATCAAAGAAAACATGTATGTTTCTTGTTTTGTGCAAGGGCCAATGATTTGAAAATAGGAGTCCAAAGGTAATCTTTATCCACCATTGGCCAAATGGATTTTCTTTGACTGTGGTGTGGGTTTCAATGCTGTTTCAATGAATGAGAGTTTCAAGGGAAGAGAAGTTTTAATGCCAAGTCTATTTTCATTGTGAGACAGTGTTGCTTTGTTTAGCAGATGTGTATTGGTGTTTGTGCATTGGGCTGTAAAATGTAAAAATAAAATCCAAATAATTATTGTATTAGTAAAGCAGTATGCACACATTAGTGTTTATGGTAAGTGGGGCGGAATAGCTAGGTAATGGGACAAATGGCTGCAGGGGGACTCCGGTGCCATATTTTGGTTATTTGTTCAGTTTGCATTTGAAAGTTGGTATCCCACAATTCCATTGCAGTGGGCGGGGTTACATAATTATGTATGCAAATTTTATGTTAATCAGTGTACAGATTTGTACCTATTTTTCACGGGCCTTGTCCAGATTTTTGATGTTTCCAGGTTGAGAGGTATGATTGGAGCTCTGCAGCCCATGTTTGCCCTTAGCTAAGCACAGCTAAGGAGGAGTGTGTGTCTCATATTGTTGAGCACTGTTTTCCTTTCCTTGCTTAAACGGGTGTGCTCACCGTGCACTGGGTTTTAAAGAAAAAACAAAAAACAAACAAAAAAAAAAGAAAATAGCAGCACTGTTCACATCTGAGCAATGGGTATGCGTGGCATGCCTCGGGGCTTAAACAGAGAGGAAATGGGAAGGGGAAACAGCAATAGGAAGGTAATCAAGGAGAACTAGCATAGCTAGCTGGTGAAATGTATCAGAATCAGCCAATTACACAGGAAGCAACCCAGCGCACTACTATAAACTATACAAACACCTTTCAGTCTGATTTCTCCCACAAACTATGCACCACCAGTGTACACAGATGGGGAAATTTTACCTGACAAAACTAACAAAATCTTAGGGGCTGCTGTCACTCTCATACATCAATATGTGC
Organism: Protopterus annectens; assembly: GCF_019279795.1. Classification (NCBI taxonomy): domain Eukaryota; kingdom Metazoa; phylum Chordata; order Ceratodontiformes; family Protopteridae; genus Protopterus; species Protopterus annectens. The sequence continues at coordinate 393,391,211 of NC_056732.1, read as the reverse complement.
AAGAGGCTGGGGGTGGTGAGGATGGGAATGCTGGTGACCATCCCACATTGAGGAGGAGGTAAAGAGTGTACAGACCCAGGGTAACCTACCAGGGCTACATGAGCTGGAGATAGTGAAGCACTATAGGGTGGACAGGGGCACTCTACAGCAAATTGTTGAGCTGTGCCAGGACCGCCTCACACACAGAACCAACAGAGGGGAACCCATCCCAGTGGAAACCGAGGTATGTGTCAGCTTAACAATACTAGCCACAAGTACCTACCAATGGCCAACTGGGGTTATCATGGGGATCTCACAGGCATCAGCATCCAGGGTACTCCATCAGTTCTGAGATGCCATATCAGCACATGCCAGTGAGAACATATATTTCCTCAACACCCATGAGGTGTTAACCAGCAATATGTGTCTCTTCCACTGCATAGCAGAATACCCTGAGGTAGTGGGTGCTATAGACTGCATGCACATACACATCAAAGCACCACCTGGTGAGCAGGGTAGGGTCTACATAAACTGCAAGGGCTTCCCCTCCATCAACTGCCAGGTCATGTGCGATGCCCAGGGCATTATCATGAATGTTTGTGCCAGCAGCCCTGGAAGCTATCATGACTCCCACATCTGGCATATGACACAGCTGTACCAGTCATTTGCCAGTGGGGACATCTCATATGGCCACCTAGTGGGGTATGCTGGCTACGCACTGGAGCCATAGCTGATGATACCTCTCAGAAATGCACACACCTGAACAAGAACTCCATAATGAGGCACACGCACAAACCACAATGATTATAGAGCATGTGTTTGGGATGCTCAAGTCAGGGTTCTGCTGCCTTGACACATCCAGTGGAGCCTTGCAGTACTCTCCAGCTACATGTACATAAATGTTCATAGTATGTGCCATGCTATACAATATGATCCTGCAGAAACAGCTGCAGCAGGAACAGCACGGGGCAGGGCCATACAGCCCCCCACCATTGCCAAGGTCATTTACAGGCACAGAGTGACTCGGAAAAGGAACTACCTGAGCCTGGCCCTGTAGGCATAAGGAGGCATGCCCAGTATGCCCAGGCCTTGGCAAAGAGGCAATGCATAGCACATACACTGACACGGTAGAGACCCAGGGAATGACACTTCTCTCTGACTTGCACATACAGTAAAAGAGATGCCAAACATGACACTACATGTGTCTTACCATGTATAGGCAGTGTACTGTGTGCATCTGGCATAGTCAGCCCTCCAGCACCATCTAAATTACTGGCCAGGCACAAGATAAGTCACTCCTCCTATCAGTTAGTGAATGTAGTAGTATGTTCTGATACTGATATCTATGGTATGGATGCAAGCATGCAAGGGAATTGTGTGGCCGAATGGGATAGCATCAGACAGCTGACAGCTATATGGAACAGCAGGAAATCCATAACAAATACTGGTGTCAACATACTAGGCAGTAGTACACAAGGTGACAACTCCCACTGCAGTACACGTGGTGGCCCAAATAACTGGGTGTCTGTAGCCATACACATGGCTGACAGTGAGGGTTCACATACTCAGCCCCAGCCTCACCCAGCAGGACAGGTGTAGATGACCATAGAGAAAGGTAGGGCTAAGGCCCTCAAATGCTACCAATGGTGAAAAGCCCCCCTACAGACCTACACAAACATAGTACAACAGGTCTGGCAGTTGCATCATAATTCTGAAGGGCAAGAAGTCTGAAACTGAAATGTATGCAAATACAGTCTAACATGTATATTCTACTGAGATGCCTCCTTTGTGCAAGATAGGTCACAACACAATACTAAATTGAAGTAAACCAAGTAAGTGAAATACCACTACAGTCATTGCAAATGTGCAAAGTCATCAGGTGTACCCCCACAACCCCATGTAGAAATGCAGTAACATGTAAGTTTGTGGAGTAATATCAGTGGAGCACAGAGTGCCAGAGATGTCCCAATCAACATGATAAATTGGTGCATGTCTACAATATGCAGGGATCAGTGTGCTAGGTTTCTGTGTGTTTAATGTTGTGTGGAAGTGGTCAGCATGTAGGTCTGCATGTTGTGTTGCAGTGGCCCAGGTACAGTACTGTGCTTGACAGGGCCATGTTCCAATAACTGCAGTGCCAACCAATGTGCTTCTCAGTGGCATCCATGTTAATGGTTATTCACTGTCCAGATGTCAATAGCAGTCAATGGTGGAAAGTCGAGCAGGCCATGAACAGGGGGCCCTGCATGGAAACACTTCACAGGTGGAAGTACCCTATGCAATGTTTACAATAACTCTCAGCTGCACACAACTGTGGAATTATATATCTAGAGGTTAGCATAACATTAGTTGTCCCTCCACTATGGAATACCAGTTGTCTCCCCAATCACTGCCACACCACCAAAGCACTTTCACACACCAATGCTAGACTGCCGATGGCCATACACAAGGTGGGATATCGATAAGGTCCCACTTATACCTGTGAGGCAGGTGCCCTAAACTGACATATCACACATGCACTCAGGTCACCCCCTAACACCCACATGTATCTCACAGGTGAGATCCTTGCTGTTGGGAATGAGTACAGTATGACCCCACTTCTGTATGGGAATACCCACTGAATCCAGCATGCTGAAGAGGTGTCCTATGCAGGTGTGTTCCTAGCTATAAGCAGCACCCTGCCTGCATCCAGATCAATGGATCAATATGGACAGGAAGTATTGCCAGTAGCACCTTGCACACTTACCCTGTCACCCCAGGGGAATCCACTGGCTCGCAGCCTGGGAATGTATGAGTGGCAGAATGCACTGGCCTGCTACAGATGGCCAGAATCACTACCAAATGGCCTATAGTCCTCTATCAAAGGCCTGAGCCTCACCCATAGTGCCAATGTATGGTATCTTATGGGGTCCTAACTAACAATCTAACACAGTCAACAGAACACAAATGCAAGGCCTTGCTGACAAATCCCAGTAGCATTCCTCCCATGTCCTACTGCAAGAACTGCACACCAATCCATAAATACTGCTGGGATGAAGGGCCAACTATAGGGATATTTCTCAGATATTGCTCGCATAATGTTAGGAAGAGGCTAGAATAACAGAGGGGGGGGTGTAGAAGCATGGATGTCATGGATTGTGTGAAGTCTGAAACTCTGATGTATGCCCATACTACCCCTGCCTGCAAACCCATTAATGGGTGGCTACAAACCTGCTCATAAACCACAATGTGAAGGGGAACTGACCAGATATATCAGTCCTTCCTCTGGGTAACCTGGGTGAATCTGTACTACTGAGAGGTATGTCGACTGAAGGATATGGTAATTCTAAGTCGATATATCTACAAGAAGGGGATCCTCAGCCACCAGACTACCAAGGTGCTGGACCATTTACACAGACCCATCGGCAAGTGTCTATAGCTACTCCACCCCCAGAATGGCAGGAATGTTCAAGACTATGTAGGCTGTGGCCCACAATACTAGACTCAGCTTCATTCATCATGTATTTTCATGGTAAATAACTGTGAGCAAATAATTATATCTGTCAGTAGTTGATGACATAATACATCACAGTGTAAAACAGTACATATGTCTGAATATCTCTGATAACACCAACCATGTAACACAAGCAGCACAGACAGCAATAGTTACTGTATCCTCCTATCTTTCACCCATTGTGACTCCATATTGTCAACCTATCAACAGATATAGAGCAGAAACATGTTGCTAGCTGTAGGTGTACAACACCAAACCATGGACTGGAGTACAACCCTACCTGGAATGGATTCACACACTCAATACAGAAGGTCATACTGGGCATGCTCCTGCACTTAGAGAAATGAAGCCCATGTCTGACAACACAGTGGACTATACATATCTGTCATTTGTAGATGTGTGTCATATCTGTCATTTGCAGATGTCTGTGCACACATACCAAAGTGTACACCATTTATGCTTCACATACACACATTGGATAGGAATACTTACACATACCCAAGGCCAACATACTATAATATGTCAAACATACACACACAGAGACGTGGGGAGGAGAGAGACAGACAGTGACAGAGAGAATCCTATTATGAGGCCTGTCCGACCCACTACACATCCCATTGGCCTATATCACATGATGTGCTGATGTCAATCACTGTAGACATTCCTTTTGATAGCCCTCAGCCCTATAGTGCCTGTGGTGCTTGCGATAACTGTGTAACACTATAGTACAAATAAGTAGTCATGTAGTATTTGTAAACTCAGTCCTGTCAAATGTAAAGTTGTGTGTGTGTGTGTGTGTGTGTGTGTGTGTGTGTGTGTGTGTGTGTGTGTGTGTGTGTGTGTGTGTGTGTGTGTGTGTGTGTGTGTGTGTGTGTGTGTGTGTGTGTGTGTGTGTGTGTGTGTGTGTGTGTGTGTATTTCCAGAGGAATGATTTATGGCCCATTCACACACACTGCACTTCCCATTGCCCTATGTTAGCACTCCTGCTGATGTCAGTCACCTTGAAATAACCCTTTGGCCAAGTCTCAGCTCTATAAGCTTTGTGGTGCTCACAATAACTGTGTAATACTGTCATGTAACAAACTAATTAGGTAGGAGTTCTAAGCCCAGACATGGCAACTGTTAAAGTGTGTGTGTGTGTGTGTGTGTGTGTGTGTGTGTGTGTGTGTGTGTGTGTGTGTGTTTGGAAATGAATGATTTTGAGGCCATTCACACTCACTATACTTCCCATTGCCCTACTTTAGCACACCTGCTGATCTCAGTTGCCTTGAAATAACCCTTTGGACAAATCTCAGCCCTATAATCTCCATAGCACCCTGTGATAACTGTGTAATACTGTAGTGTAACAAACTAGTTAAGTAGGAGTTCTAATCACAGACCTGACAACTGTTAAACTGTGTGTTTGGAAACAAATGATTTTGAGGCCATTCACACTCACTACACCTCCCATTGCCCTACTTTAGCACTCCTGCTGATGTCAGTCACCTTGAAATAACTCTTTGGCCAAATATCAGCCCTGTAAGCTCAGTGGCAGGTGCAATAACTATGCAATACTATAGTGTAACAAACTGTTTAGGTAGGAGTTCTAATCCTGGTCTTGGCAACTTTGAAAATATGTGTGTTTGTGTGAGTGAGAGTGTGTGCATCCTTGTTAACACCTGATTGGTCAGTCACACCTGCTACACTTCCCTTACCCCTCCTTTAGCACTGCTGCTGATGTCACTCACCTTTAAAGATACCTTTGGAAAACTCTTAAATATGTAAGCTCCATGGCATGTCTGATAACTATGTAATAATGTAGTGCTGTATACTAGTTAGGTAGGAGTTCTAATCTCAGTCCAGGCAAATATAAAAGTGTGTCTGTTTGTATGAGAGTGTTTGTGGAGACATGATTTTGAGGCCATTCCCACTTACTACATTTTCCTTTCCCCTCCTTTACCATTGCTGCTGATGTCACTCACCTTTAAAGATACAGTACCTTTGGAGAGCTAAGTATGTAAGCTCCATGTCACATCTGATAAATGCATAATACTGTAGTAGCAATAACTAGATAGATAGGAGTTTGAATCTCATTCTTGGCAAGTGTGTCTGTGTCTCTGTCTGTGGTTGTGTCATTAACATTGTGATCCATATACATTGGGGGGGTGTTTTGCTACACTTTTGTGTGGTCCACACAGTACACTACCAAATGTCCACTGTACAGGGTCCACTTTTGTGGTAGTTGTGGGCAGTCTGCAGTCCTACAATCTGTTTGTCATGTGAAATAACTATAGAACAGTATGGAGTACAAAACAACATATGTGGCCCTTGTAGTCTTGGGATTACACACTCAGGAATCATAGGCAAACACACTCATCTATTGATTAATTCCTACATCACTAAGTGGTCTACAACCTGGCTCAGGGATGGTACTCACAGTGTGAAAGCAACAGACCCCATGTTAGACTGCCAAACAGTCATGATTTGTGACAGCCTCACAGTCATGAGTGGAGTGCCACAGGTTCTTGTCCTGGGTCAACTGTTCTTTGTTATGTGTGGCTCTGACATCCAGCCAAACATGAATAAACTGTGTTTAGCAATGTTTGCAGACATTGCTAATTGGGGGCTATGTTCACATCCCCAGAATATGTACATATCCTGCATACAGTTGCCTACTGACACCTCCAACTGTTGTCAGAACACTGGCCTTAGTCTCATTGTCAAGAACTGTGTCCCAATCCCCTGTTGAATCAGTGTGTGGCCTGCAAAGGACCACACTGGTGGTAGTCTAATGGGCACAGATCTCCTTATAGGAGGTCTGTGAACACAGCTTGACAGCAACCTCTCTTCTGACCACCACATTGCAACTGTGGACAGAAAGTCCTTCCATGTGGCACATTGCATAAGTAAGGGTGTGTCATCGAAGGATGGAGAGGTCAATGTTCCCCTCTACACCCCACTCACTAGGCCAATCAGCGGGTACAATGGTCCATTTGCCATGTAACTCACCTGACACCTACAACAACTGTGTAGGCTGCAAGTGTACCGCACATGTAGGACCCTAGCCATCACACAATTGTCCGATATGAACAGAGACCTGAACCTCCAAGTGTTCCTGGTCACAGCTTAGCTGCTTACAGGCAATCTCTGATTGACTCACATGTCTGTGCAGCTGTGTTACAAATGCCACAGCTAGGAAATGCCACTCTGTATGCACCACATGCCATGGATACCTAAAGCAGGCTACCACAGTCAACAGAACATGTTTGGGGACAGGTTCCTAACCCAGACACTGGCCATGTTATGTAATATATGTTGCATACATGTCAATTAGATCACCTCACTGGCACTCTTCAAGAGAAAACCAGATGAATGGATGTTGAATTTAGCTGTCACCCTGGGGATCACTCAAGTGATAGTAGTTGATAGATGGCCTGCAGTCAAATGTCAGGTGGCATGATACCAGTATGCTCACATGCCCTACTCTTCTTATCTCTCCATGGACATCAGCCTGGTACACACCTAGTAACACCAGCACCTATGGACCTCAGTACTGACAAATGTGTATGTGTGCATTACAGTGTTTGTGTGTTTGTAAACATGTAGTTGAAAATACTCTGAGGGCCTTCTCACCCACTACACCCCCCATTACTATACTTAGAAAGTGGTGCTGCTGCAATTCACATTAAATTTACCTTGTGACACTCTTCACACTATGGGCTACCTGGAGCTTGCAGTACCAGCATAACACTGTTCTACAAATGGGTAGATAGGCATGGGTTACCCTCTGAGTCCGGGCAAATGTGAGTGTGTGTGTGTGTGTGTGTGTGTGTGTGTGTGTGTGTGTGTGTGTGTGTGTGTGTGTGTGTGTGTGTGTGTGTGTGTGTGTGTATGTGTGTGCAACAGTGTGTGTGAGTGTTCATATTTGTAGGAGACAGCATTCTGAGGCCTCATTCTCCAAATACATTAAACATCGCCATACATTATAAGGGATGGTGAGGTTGTTCACATTAGGAGAGCCATGACAAAACCCTCACCATACTATCCCTGTGGCATGTGCAATAAATGAATATCCCTGTAGAAGCAATAATTAGATAGACAAGGGTTTGTATTCTGGTCCTGGTAAACGTGTGATTTTGGGTATGTCAGAGCATTATCATGGGTTTCAGTGAGTACTATATCCAATGTGAGGTGGGGGTGCTGGGTATACTGTATTTACATCATGGGCCCCCCAGTACATGTCCCAAAGTCCACGGTGTGAGGACCGCTGTCACCATCAACCATACAGGAAACTGATGACACTCTTCAGCCCAATAATGCATGTGCTGTATGCAAAAACTCTGTAACAGTATGGACTTACTGACAAGGTAGTCAGCACTGTTAAACCCAGGTCTGTCAAATGTATCTATGACTGTATTTGCTTGTCAATGTGAATATGTCAGTATGTTATACTATACAGTGTCCATTAACACCCAGTACATCCCCCATTACCATACTGTACAAGGCCTGGTGATGCTGGTCACTTTACAGGAGGCTCGGGACACACCTCACCCTACAAGCTATGTGGTGTGTGCAATTAAGGCCGAACACATTAGTAGCAATAAGTACCTAGGTAGGGGTTCTAATCTCAGTGTTGCCAAGTAAGTGTGTGTATATGTGAAGGGATCTACTTCAGTTTGCAGAAAAACAATTTCCCAGGAGATCATTTGTCTGAGAACTAGCTGGCAAAAGGTAACATTGGAAAGCAATCATCTTGTGGAAATTCATTCCATCAAAACTAGTAGTGGATGTTAAAATGCCCTTTTCCCCACTGTACAGCTGTAGAGTGATAGTGGAGTTAGTATATATAGTTGGGGTGGTTGTTGTGGGCACAGACACCCACATAGGGGGTATTGTTGTACGTATCCCCAGCTTAGTGTGCTGTTATACTGTTCAGTTCATGTTAAGAGGTTAAGTAGTTGTTAATGACACTATATGTGGTTCTATGCTACCCCACACCCTCCAAAGTGGGGGGCTGTGCTCCCCACACCAGCACAACTATTTTACCAACTCCAGGATTACACTACATTGGGGAAAAGAACATGTACCTTGCCAGTACTATTTTCATTGAAATGAAATTTCCAGACTGATTATTTACTGATGTGATGTTTTGGCAATTTGATCTTGGTGGAATTACATAGGTCAAAATGTGTTCTCTGCAAAATGAAGTACATCCATGTGAACAGTATTCTCTGTGTATTGCATCAACACAAAAGCCTCTGTGTGTATTATTCACAAACATTTGGTGTGTGCCACCCAGTACACTTACCATTGTCCACTGTAGTAGAGCTGCTTACATCAGCCACCATGCACTCACCTGTATACACCCCTCAGACCTATCAGCCATGTGGCACATCCAATAACTGTTATATAGACCTTTTACTTGTGTTCAACTGTACCCGTGATATGACACAGTCAATGTGTTACCACAGTGCCACACCCCTTGTAGGAAAGGACAGCAGACCAACATCCTCCTGAGACACAGATTCCTAGAACACAAACAGAATCCATTATGGAGACCACATTCAGTCAGTGTTAATAAAAGCAATAATGCATCATGGCTGGACAGCTAAACACCCTGATGTGTAAGCATTAAACATTCCAGCTGACAACACTTTAAACAGCATTAAATTGCTAAAATGTAGTACATTCACCCTGTGCAGCATAACCATATTAGCATGTCCCTACATCGATGGTATGGATGACAGGGATGTGACATAGGTATCATCATATGCACAGGGTGTGGTGTGGGTTTGCCAGAGGCCTAGGCTGAGTCATTTGGTTGACATCATGTGTGTGGGTTAGGGGGTCATTTATTAAATGGCCTGTGCAGAAGTGGTGTGTGTAAGTATGGAGGTGCCTTAGCTGTGATGGTGATGTGTGTGTGTATGGATGCACACAGTTCTGCCATGTGGCTGCCCTATACAGGGGTATGTTGGACAGCTGTGGACCATACATGGCAGGGTGTACAGTTCACTGTGTCCAGTCATGGACACGGGAACTCTGCCTGCCAGGGGTTGCACGGGCACCACCAGGCAGAAGCCAAGATATGGTACACTCCCCTGATGATGACAATTGTCCACTGAATCTGTATCCCTGTTGGGACCGGCCAGGACCACATGCATGTGGCCTGCAGTGCTGCTGCTGTTACTGCCAGTATGGGAGCGGGAGTGAGATGTTGCATGTCCGCATAGACCTCCACCTGTTGGTGTTGCTGACCTATGTCCATGTGGCTTACACCCTACTACCACCACATGCTCTACCACAGACAACACATGGTCGAGGATTCCCTCCATCTCACCCAACCATCTGTCCATGGCCTCTGCAAAATAACAGTGGCCATCTGCATGATCATGGATGTAATCATGTACAGCAGGAAGACTAGCCCTCTGGACCCTCAGACTATCTCTGGTGTAATGTTCCATACATGCCTGTGCCTCCATGATGGCCCGAAACATGCGTCTAGTGACACCTGCTGTGGCACATCTGCTAGGGGCATGATGGCCAGCAGCCCTCCTATGAGCACACCTGTCCATCTGCCTGTGTGGAATCTCACCGGTTATCCAGCTGTGGCTGCTGTGTACAGACACACTTGCCATAGTCACCACACTTTCCAGTCCCATGCCACCACCTGACAACTGCCCCTCATCTATGGCCACTGGTGATGGGATATGTGTGGGAATTGTAACTGTGCGGGGATGGTGTGGATAAAAGTGGGATGCCAACCAATGGTGCAGATTCAGCACCTGACAACCCTGCCTGTGCCTCACTATGCCTATCATCATTATCAGAGTCTGTATGGACACTAACATCAGTTTGCCTGCTGGAGGGACCCTAACCCACCTCGCTACCTGTGAGGGGCAGACAAGAAATTTAAATTAAGACCTGTACATTATGGTTTACATCTACACACACACACACACACACACACACACACACACACACACACACACACACACACACACACACACTTACAGGTGAGGTGGCACAAAGATATTACACAGACCTCTCATTACCCAACAGTGACATGCATGACATATGGCACCCAACAGCATGCACTGCAGCCATTCTTAATCCTTGTTACGAACAATATACATCTCTGTGATGCATGAGTTGTGTTAGTAGGTGATGCCCCTTCCCCTGAAACACACTACACCCATGTACACATTATTGCTGTGCACTTGTACAGCACACTGACATGTACTGTCCACCATATCTCGCAAGTGTACAAATCATTGTTGAATGTGTAGATGTCTGGCAGTTATGTTTGCTCTGTTGCTCACAGCCCCTATGTGTTTGTCTGAAACACACCTGGGATGATATGATGACTGATGTCAATAATTAATGCCTGACCTTTGATTTGCAGATCTCATCAGTAACAGTGCATGTATGTGCAATAAAATCTGGTTACACCAACAACCTTGAAAGCTTAATGTGAATACGAGGAGTGTACACACCCCTGTTGACATGCCAGCCTCTTCAATGATAAGCAATGGGGCTACATTACTGCATTTGATAACATTACACACACCTGATATGTGACATATGACCTGTGCAATCCAATGCAGTATCAAACAAATGTGTTAATCGTGGAGATGCTGAATGAGATGCATACAATATGTGGGTTGCATAAGTGTGTACACCCTTAAAACAATGGTTTGCTGAAGCACCTGTTAAGTGAACTACAGCAGTCACTATTCCTGGAAGGGGTATACTAGCATGGCCCATCTTTACTTGGCATTATTTGGTCTGTCTGCCCTACAGAGGTCCCTTAACGCTGCCAGATTGCAAGGTCAGCTCATGTGCACAGTCCTTGGAGGTCACACAGTGGCTTCACTATTGCTATAGAGTCTGTGTTATGTCTGGCACAATTCATAACCTTGACTGTGTTCAGATACAGCCATTCTTAGCTAGCTTTGGATGTATGCTTCAGTTCACTGTTGTGTTTGAAGCTGATACCCCTCCCCATCCTCAGCCTTATTGCAGATGCTTGACAACTATGGGCCACACATGAGTTTTATTTTGCAGTGTTCCAAATTCCACCCACCATGTCTACAGGACTAGTTCCAGCTAATGAACAGCAACACTAAAGGTATACACTGGCACCAGCAAGCTAAAAGTTGGGGATGGTGGCCCTGAGGTAAAGTGAGATGCTGCTTGTGCACCACATGTATCTTTATGAATATGTCTGTAGGTTTGAGCCTTGGTGTCATGACACCATTACACATTGCAACACATGCCTTTGGGAGACTTGATGTTATGCTTTTGCTACCTGTACAGAGCCCTAGATGATGTTTCATGTGGAACAAATCTTCCATCTAATTACCATAACCCATAGGCCACAGTTATGCAGAATACAGGTGATTATTGACACAGGTATTACACAGGCAGTACTTGCTAGACATTTCTGCAACTCCCTCAGTGGTCCTACATGTCTCTGGGCAGCCTCCCTGACCAGTTGTAACATGTTTTCTCATCTGTTTTTGATGGGCATCTGTTTCTTTTCTACATCACTATTGTCCCATATTTAATACACCTGTAGATCACTGCCTGCACTGTTTGCGATGGTATATGCAATGGTGAGGTAAGGTTACCTATCCTACTCCTGACTGCTAATTTTCAGATATGGGATCCATTTCATGCTTTGTAAGATGTGTGCAAGCCATGGCTGCCTCTGTTGCAGGCAACTGGGCAAATGTCATGAACATACTTCTTGGACAGCAGACCATTACTTGGTGTGACATTGAGGCCCTGTACTTGATGGCAGGTGTGTACTCAAGAAGAGTGAATGCTGTCAGTACATCACAAGCTGCCTCCACAATATGCTATTTGAAGTGCATGCACACATATGCTTCCAGTGTTTTGAAAGGTTAGTATACCCCATATTTGGTGTCCTAACATAGGATTCTATGTTACACATTCATTGCTCATGTTAGGATCACATTACAGGTTGTAAAAGGTGTGGAATGTGTTATTGCGGTCTGCTGTTGTATATGTCAAGGAACAGTTGCCATTGTAATAGTGGTGTACAACACTGTTGTATCCACTGTATAAGGGTAATGTTTCATACATATCCCTACTGTAGGCCATATGTAACTTCTACTAATTTAGTTCCTACTAATCCAGTTACTACAAACTTACATACAGTAAGGGTTGCTTCTACTGGTTCGATATCTTATAACGAGGTGGTTGGAATCAGCGAGTCAAGTATTCCTAACGGACAGATCCCAAAAAACAGAGCAGACACGCCAAGTGTGCATCTAAATTTGGATCCCAACGACTTGGACGCACAGTTATTGGACGATGGGGAATTTACTTTCGACTTCAGTCTTTTCCACACACATGAAGAAATGCACCGTATGGGGGCAAAGCCCAAACACCGGACTGTGATGAAAACATACTCCGCAACAGTCAGCAAGGGTGCTGACCGTCAAAAAGGTACTGTGGGGAAAGACACAAGTTCTAGCCCTTGTGGTAAAATTCAAAATCATAACAACAGCTACAATCGAAAAGACAATGGTGTTTCTTTACGTAGTAACAATATTACGAACTATAATAATAAAAATATTGGACATTATCACAATGAGTACATGAATAGTTTTCTGAATGATGAATATGACTTTGGTTTAAAAACAATAACAAATGCAAATGATAGGAATGGTATTTCAGATAATGATTCCATTAAATCAAGGATTTATTTATTAGGTAAAAAATTGCAAAACATTAAGGGTGTTAAAATTGACAATGGTTACTTGGAGAAATGTTTGAATTTGAAAATTGTGCCTAAGGGGCTAAGATTTTTTAAACTACCCTTAGGGATTCAATATAATGAAACTGTGCAAAACGAATTTAATCACCTATTTGATTTGTTTGGTTTTGAATTTATCAAACTTTTGATGAAGTTTAATGATGAGAAGATAGGGAACTTGTGGGCAGAAATAGAACAACTGAGCAATTACATCACGCAGGACCCTAGTTTCCCTTCCTGGCAAGAACTTTTTCAAAAGCAGTATAGGGTGGCCAAATCCAAGGCCTATGATATATACAATAGGAAACTGGACAAGTTAGAACGGGATTTAGAAACATATAAAGTACATAGGGCATACATTTGGCCCCACAACAGGACGAATAACAAAGAGCCACGTTATGAAGTGTTTAGAGGTAGGAATTCAAGGAGGGATGTGGAAGAAAATTTTCAAGGGGGAAGATTTCATCAAGCACCCATGTACCGCAAACGAAGATAGAATGTATGAAAGGGTGGCCCCTGAGCAAAAATACTACACACACTCCTCTCCCTAAGGGACTTTTGACCAGGTTAACAGCGATACCCTCGACCTTTGAGTGTGCGGTAGTTTGTGGTAAAGAATTGAGTGTTTCTAACACAGTTGAAATTGACAAAAACGAGTGTGGAGGTACGTGTGAGGAAGTGAGTGTGAATATTACAACTGAAGTCGAAAAGAACGAGTGTGAGGTTGGTTGTGACACAGAAGTCATTGACAACAACACATGTGAAGTAGTGGCAAGTGTAGGCAATAGAGTCGTTGTTCATTTCTTTTCTGGTTTCAAAGTATATAATTTTACGGACTTTTACATCAGTCAGGAATTTTTTTCTTTGTTCAGCAAAGGTATGAAATTTATTCCAACGGCTAGATTCAAAGTAGTTGATGTTATCAAAGAAGTGAAACTTTATTGTAGAAGACTTCAGTTAGCCCTTCAATTTAAAGACACCCCAAGTGATGATCACATCAATAAATTGGTTAGAAAAAGTGCATACATTCCCGCCAGTAATGTACAGGTTACTAATTATGAGAGGATGGTATGCAAGGATATTTACAATCTGTGTGGACACATACGGAGAGACCCATGGTATGGTACATTATTTACAGACAATCTCACGAAAGGAGAGAGAGCATGTTTGGATCTAATAGTGGACAACAGAGACATTAGGATAATGAAACCGGATAAAGGGGGAGGTCTTGTGATATATGATTCTGATATCTATAGCAAAGCTATTCAAGACATCCTGTTTAATTCAGGCAACTACGAAGAGATATCTCTTAATCAGATCAATATAGGATATCACAGAATAGACTTGATTATTGAGGAATACCTACTTGATAACCATATTACGAATGAGGAGTATGAATTCATCAGAATTGAGTACCCTGTGATGGCTAAAATAGTCGGTATACCCAAAATACACAAAAATGTAAACAACCCCCCCTTTAGACCCATCATATCCGGTTCGAAATCAAAAACCTTTAATATAGGGGTAGCTATTGACCACTGTTGCAAACATGTATATTACAATGTTCCTCATTTAACCAAGGACTCTTGGGATTTTTTGGGCAAATTAAAACACGACATATGGTCGCCCGATTTGGTATTTTTGACCATAGATGTCCAGGATTTGTTCTCCTGTATCCCCTATACTACTGGTCTTGAATATTTTGAAAACAGTCTGAAAAAACATTCTAATCTTACTTGGGACAAAATATGTTTGATACTCAGCATGATGGGTTTGGTTCTTACAAATAATTACATCCAGTTCCAGGGAGAGTATTTTAAACAAACAAGGGGAGTTGCTATGGGGGCCTCTTGTGCGCCCATTTTTGCGAACCTCGTCATGCTTGAGTGGGAGGAGTTATTTGTTTTATCTAGTGAATATTCTAAACATATTGCTTTATATACACGATTCCTAGATGATCTTTTTATAATTTGGAAGGGTCCTGTAGAAGAGATACCCTGTTTCATTTCCTATTTAAATAACACCACGGACTTTTTAAGGTTTACGTATAAAATGGAGATCTTAGGGATTCCGTATTTGGACACTTACATCAGTAATTCCAATGTAGGATTTAAGTCTAAAATTTATAGGAAATCGACCTTCTCTAACGATTACATACAGTTTGGTAGCAGTCATCCTCCACATATTTTTAAAAACGTTCTTAAAGGACAATGTATCCGAGTAGCAAGAATGTGCTCCACAAGACAAGATATGGAAAATCAAATGGAAATAGTAGCAGGGATGTTTTTGGCCAGGGGATACCCAGTTACCTTGGTGGAAGATGTCACCAAACATGTGATCAGATTATGGGGTGATAGGTACGTTCCTTTATTAGGGAGTACCTTTGTTTGTAACTCTACAAAGGAGACCTTCAGCTCCAGAAGGAACGTGTGTGTAATAATGTTTAACCCATATTCCAACTTAGTTAAGGAAATTTTAAAAAGACATTGGGATGTTTTTTCGAGTGTGGACAATATTTCTACGATATTAGGTGATCACCCCATCAGTGTATTTAAAACCTCGGTGAACCTTAAGAGAATTATTGAAGGTGGAAAGTTGAAAAAACAGGACCAGTACACTAGCAAATGTGGTAGATGTAAATATTGTCAATACATTAATAGCAATAAGATTACAAAATTGGAAAACTACAACAAAACTGTATGCCATGGTAAAAAGGGAAATTGCAACTCTATGCGGGTGGTATACCTGGATTCCTGTTCTTGTTGCCCGGCTTATTACATTGGCAAGACGGAAAGGAAGCTCAAGACCCGTATTTATGAGCATATGTACAAAATCAACAAAGTAGACACAAAAAATGCATTAAGCAAACACATCAGTGAAAAGGGTCCCCAACACAGTTTCACTTTCAAAATTATTGACAATATTGAGGTGAATGTACATGGGCGTAATTGGAAGACAGGTTTGTCGTGTCTAGAGACTAAGTGGCAGATATTGTGTGATGCCACTTCATGGCCGGGTTTGAACGAAAGTATAAGCATCAAACCCTTTCTCCTTTTGGATCGGGGTTAGATTAGGACATTTACTGTTATGTAAATTTAGTTTTGGATGTAGATGATGATGTTTTTGTTTTTTAAGCTTTTTTAAGCTTTTTATATGCTTTTTATGTTTTCACTTATATATTTTTATGTCCTTTATACGGATATATATTCATTATTGTTTATATGTTGACAAGTTTTTTCACACATGGGTAGCACATTTTATTGTTTGATTGACCCCAATATGTACAATAGTTAGAATTTACTCGAAAAATACTGATGTAAAAATGTGTGTGATTGACATCTAGCAAGTTAATTGCTTTTTGGCGCCAAACTAGCTTTATAAACACACCTAGCTAACTGTACTAATTGGTTCTGAAGAAATCTGCTTTAGTGTGGATGAAAGCGCTCAACCTGTGTTGTTTTTACTGGCTGCATTAAACCTGTGTTTACCAGGATCGTGGTGTGGATTTGTACAATAGACATTGGTGTAAGGTAGTTTCCTTACTTGGTTCCTGCTCGAGCTACTGTGGTCTGGGTGGCCTTTTTGTGTTTGGTATTCTACTTTTTACAGTTATATTGTAATAGTGGTGTACAACACTGTTGTAACCACTGTATAAGGGTAATGTTTCATACATATCCCTACTGTAGGCCATTTGTCCCACCATTTTGTTTATCTCTGTCCACACATCTTGCACTGACAGGTTGTGAGGCATACTGCAGGAATCTTACATACCCTTCAGATATGCCACCATGGTGACCACTGTGATGCAGTGCAGTTAACACCAACAAAACTGAACATGTACAGCATGCATTATGGGTAGGTGGGTTAAATGTGTGCATGTCAAATAACATGGCCTTAACATGGCCGGTGTATTGGCAAACCTGAACAAAACAACTCTATACTCACCAGGTACAGGCTGCTGTCCCAGCTGTATACCAGAGGGACCTAAATAGTTGTGGGAGAGAAGTAATATCAGTAGCCACATCTGTGGTGTTGGTACAAGGTGGAATCAGCATTTCAGCACATCAACAGTACAAACCCCAATATTAAGGATTATGCACATCTGTGCATTACTACACTCCAGCAACAGACTATCTTATCTGACATATGCATGTAGATACTTTACAGATAAAAATGGCTAAGCAACAGTGTTCTTGTAATGTGCACTGGGGCCTTACCTGCACAGTCCTCGCCCATTTTATGGGTGGCACCCACCTCCACAATGCTGTCTTCGGCTTCATGGCTTGCCCGGTGGGCGGGTGCCCCAAGGCTGGCAAGGAGCTCCTCAGCGTGTGTCAGTGGGGGCTGGATGGCTTGACCCCCACCTGTGTCTACCTGGTCCTTTGCAATGGCAGCAGCCCACTGACAGGCATGGTGGATGAGGTCAGTCCAACGATGCCGCACCTGCTTTTAATTTTGGCTGTGCAGGCCGACATCGTTTACCCTGTGGATGAGCTCATTCCACAGAGTAGTCCTCTCCTGCAGATCCTGGGCTCTGTGACTGAATAATATGTCATAATGCTGTATCACATACTGTATTATGGTGTCCTTCTCTGTGTTGCTGAATGCTGGCAGCCGCAGACGTTGCATATCACCTGGAAGACATAAACAGGAAAAAGGTCACAGGACCTCATATGATTGTCCACTTGCACATCAACAGTGGATATTACTTGCAAATAATCCAGACTATACCATAACACTGCAAGCTATCATGGCTTTGGCATCTTGCATTGCACTCCTGGCCCTGACCTGTCTAGTTCCCCCAGTGTTGGACACTTAACTGCATAATCCGCTATTCTCCATTCCTTTCTGTGTAGAGGAATGAGAGTGGCCATCTTCTATGTTGATTGTGTGTGGATGGTGGCAAGTCTGTGTTTGATTGTAGTGTGTGATGGAGCTGTGAGCATATGCTTAAATTCATATAGGAGGCAGACTGTGATGTTCTCATGCTCCATGGAGACTTGCTGTTGTTGCCATCAGTAGGCATTATGTACATGCTCACCATTGATGAGGGCAGAAGTGTGGTTGATGCATATATCCCCCTGTACAGATGGTGTGGACAGGGTGGCACTGTTCCCACCTAACCTGTCTGATACAGGTTGCCTCTATCCATTGCATGTGTGTATGAGGTGTGCTTTACCCCCAGTACAGGTTGAATTGTGTTACTGCCTCTGAGACTGACTGCATATGTGGAGACATTGTGGCAATTGGCCTTGCTGGTGTGGATATGTGTGATTTATAGTCATAGTCAGCCTCACAGGAACTCACCTGTGAACCTACATGCTTGCTCAGATAGAGGTGGACTTGCTTCCAAGTTGTGGTCTGCACCTATGTGTCCCTGTACAGCCTCTATAGCAACCTATTATGTGCTTTGTGCATTGCTGCTGCCCACCAAGGGGAATTATTCTATCCTTGGTGGAGGCTGGGTTTACAGGTCAGGTATTGCTGATTCCATATAGCTACAGTGGATATAAAGTGTACCCATCCATGTTACAATGCCTGGTATTTGTGCAATTGAAACATGACTCCACAAAAACTCATGTCAGCACAATCCCCACCTGTAATGTGACCTATAGCCTGGTAAATTAAATTGAAAACATGACAATCTATTCTGTGAAAATATCTGGGAAATAATACTCAGTACAGTAAGCCAGTTGAATGTGTGTGCACACCCTTAAACTGATATGTGATGTAAACACCTGCTGAGATGATTACAGCATCCATTTGTCTTGGTTTGTACTCTAACATCATGGCACATCTTCACTTAGAAATTGTTGCTCACCTTCCTTGAAACAGCTTTGTTTCTTTTTCAATAGAATTGTACAGGTTATGGGTCACATTTGAGGTGAGAAACATTATTAAATGATTTTCTGTGGTCTCTTTGGCATACAGCACACAAACCTGGCATTCCAACAGGGGTGTGTACACTTTGGGTATCCAGTGTATATGGGTGTTGATATTGCTGTTAGTGGTAAGCATGGACAGTGGCTAATAACACAGTTGTACACTTCTCTGATTACTACCTGATAGTCATGTCTTCTGTAGTACCCATATCAGTGTCATGACAATGCAACAACCAGTAGCTGTACACATTTATTTATGTTGTATTCAGTGACACTGATATTACACACATGTCAACATGCGCAACCTATTTTTCAGACTGCTTGTAACCCATGTTATTACTTTTGTGCCTTTCAGCTGAACATATGTATACATACACATGCTCAGGGGGTTACCTGGTATACATTTGTGTTCTATGTCAGTATGGCACACTGTATTTACAGTCTTGCAGCTCAATCATACTTCTCAACCTGTTATACCAGGACTTCTGGACAATGGCCCACATCAATGGGTGACAACAGGGAAATCAATATTGATAACATATTAATATAGCTGACATAACATAAGTCTATGTGTATGTGACTACAGCTATCAGTCACAACTATGCCTATTGTCCATCAGAACACTGTACAGTTATATGTTAATTCAATATTTCACATGCAGTTTAACACACACATCTGCAACAGTACTTTACTCTGCACATGCCCTATATAGGTATCTTAGATTTACAATACAAACATGTATAATACTCATATTCATGGGTAACATATGGACATGGGCAACATCCCATTAACTGACCTAGCAGTGGCACAGTTACAACTGTTTGACAGACATTCTTGTAGTTGCCATATGTGAGCTGTCCTTTCCCAGGGTGAGCCAGGCTCTTCAGCTGTGATCCTACCTCTCCACCTCTTAAAGCATCACATCTGGACAAAGCCTGAAATTATAGGGGGATAAATAGGGACAGATCTTAAATATGCCTGTTACAAACCTATGACATTTGTAACATAATACATTTTGCATTCCCATGACTGTTCTGAAGGATGTGGAATATGAAACTCAAGTGTTTGTCATTACTTTATGACTTCTATCCTCAGCTATTTGCCAGAAAAATATAGATGTTAGGAGGAACAGACCAAACTCTATGATGGGTAAATCTTGGCATTCTGTGAAGATCTGTACAGTTGACAGGTATGGCCCACTGCAGACAGAGCCAGATGCTATCAGTGGTGGCTGGTGACTTCAAATCAAAGCGGGGCTGCAGGAGACACCTGAATGTGTAGGGTCAATGGGAAGGGGTGTGGTCAACTAGAAAAGGGAGGAGCTCTGCTCAAAACCACAAAAACTGTAACTTTAATTAAATACGCTGCCCTGGGTGCCAAACCGTCATTATGAGAGTCCAATCAAGACAAAATGAAGTGTAGAAGAAAAAAAATATTTCAATGCATTGGCTGCATGACAGCTTACTTAATATCTAGATGGAAACAAAAGGTTGTGAGGATGAAAAATAAATTACTTTTTAAATACACTACTGGAATTCCAGTCAAAATCAAGTATAAGAAAAACAAGCAGCACTCAACTCAAACCACTTCTCCTTGCACTGCAGTTCTAATTCTAATTTATATTCAGCTTTATTAAAGTACCAAGTAACAAGCTGAAAGTAGCAATCTCTGTGATAACCCCACTTGTAAAAATGTTTCTTATCCAAAAAAGACCTGCTGCCTGACAACAACTATCTACTTGTTTCATGGGGAAAACACGATCAAAGAAAACTGAAAAGCAAACAAGCTCAAGATACATTGCTTAAAGGATTACTGCACAGGTTATGGACTACACATGATAGATTGGCATTCTGTTTAGTTTACAGGTAAAGCCTGCAAAGATGACTACAAGTCTCCAACAAATGTAATGAGCTTCTTAAAATAACGTAATCCTACCCTTTATTACAAATACTGTCATATGCATTTCAATATCCAAGGCTTATACGTTATCTAGTTGTATAAGTATTCTCTGCATGGCAACAACAGAAAGGCTTTCAGTTTTGGCAGTTCTTTAACAGTATGCTTATTAAAGCTTACTTGCATCTAACAATCTCAGACAAGCTTACCTGATGGTCATTAAAGCATTGCTACTGAAACACAGATCAACAGGCTGGGAGGATACTCTGCACATTTACACTACATAACTGCTCCTTTCCTTGCTTGGACACATTCAGAGTCACTACATGGGGAGTGGGGTGCAATAAGTATGTCACAATTTGAAATATCTGTGGCTGACTGTGATGGACCTGACACATTTGTCATACCTCTCAACCTCAGAGCAAGAAATCTGGACAAAGCCATACATAGAAGTGGGACAAATGCCCAAAAATAAGGACAATTTATAAATATTTCTCTTATAAACTTAGAAAGATAATAGAATAGTAGGTCTTGCATTAGTATGAATTTTCTGAAGGATGTGAAATCTGAATCTCAAATGTCTGTCATTATTTTCTAACTTTGGTCTTTAATGATTTGCCACTAATTTGCCAAAAAAAAACACAATTTTATGAAAAAATGGACCAAAAATGTGATGCAAAAATATAAAATAGCCACACAATACAGATGGGAACCTGTCAAAGAAGGGACTTTTTTAATATTAGTACTGCTAACTTGAGCAGCTGACAAAATAAAAGAATCTACATGCATTTCTGAAATAAGAGTAATCTATAACTCTGATTATTACAGTTATTTATTAATTGTAAACCCTCCATGTTTTCTTCCAAAATTGCCATTTTGCGGAGGGATTATTAGGGGAAGAGCAACATTTTGAGCCAAAATCAGGGACAGTTGAGAGGTTTGGATATGTCTAGTTCTATAAAGCAATTTATTTGCATGTACCTCTCAACCTGTTAATGCAGGAAATCTGGACAAGGCCAAATATATTGGGGGAACATATAAACAGTTCTAAAAATTGCTCTTGTATAAACTGAGACAGTTGATGGAATAACAGGCGTTGCTTTAGCATGCATTTTTCTGAAGGTTATGAAGTCTGAAACTCGGTGTCTGTCATTATTTAGTGACTAAATTACTAAATGATTTGTCAGAAAAAAACTCAGATTTTATGAGGAACAAACCAAAAATAAGAAGCAAAAATCTATTCATTCTGTGAAAATCTAGGTAGCTGAGAGGTATAGTCCAGCTGGAGCTGTCTTTGAGTTTGCCGCCCTTCTCCCTCACAAAATCATGGTCGAATAGAGCCTCACCCCTGCAGCCATTCCAGTGAACCATTACTTGGCTATTTCACCCCATTTATCATAAACACTAATGTGCATGCTGCTTTACTTCTACAATGATTTGGACTTCATTTAAAAGTTTTATTTTGCATTTTACAGCACAAACACTAAGACATCTGCTAAACAAAGCAATGCAGTCTCACAATGAAAACAGACTTAGCATTAAAACTTCTCTGCCCTTGAAACTTACATTGAAACAGCATTGAAACCCACATTCAAAGAAAATACATTTGACTAGTGGCAGATAAAGATGAACTTTGGGCTGTTTTCAAATCATAGGCCCCTTGCACATGAAACATATGTATGTTGATGCACCTTCCTGATTGTATTAAATTATATTCCTTGTATAATACTGTATAGTTGTTAGAGAGTATTTTAAACTTATTGTTTTGAACATTTTCCAGTAAACAATGAAAGAAAATGCATGCACCAATAATGACAAAACTGCCCAATTCAGAACATTTCCATCTTAAAAGTCTACTTAAATTTCTATAATCTACCAGTATCACTAAATGTGCACTATCTCTGCAGAAGTAAAAGTAATCTAAATAATTCCACATTAAAGAGATCTG
The DNA here is from genome assembly GCF_019279795.1 of Protopterus annectens. Lineage (NCBI taxonomy): Eukaryota > Metazoa > Chordata > Ceratodontiformes > Protopteridae > Protopterus > Protopterus annectens. Next base: position 393,368,247 of record NC_056732.1, on the reverse strand, counting down.
TAACTAATGAAGAGGTTGCTGCTAGCAAACAACTTTATATTTCATTGTTTCATCTACAAATAAGGTGCCTGTTGCCCTTGAGGAATACATTGCCTATGTTACATTAAAAATTATAAGATAGTAATATTGCAAAAGGGAATGGATGGCAAACTGATAATAGGTTCGTAGATACTAGGTATCTCTGCCAAAGAGGACATTCTCAGGACTGCAGCATCTACCCCCTTTAAAAGTACAACACAGTACAGTAACATCAGTGCATGTACATACTGTGGGAGTAGAACCCACAGCCATCTGCATCAAAAGCAAGTATTCAACCTGTTATGCTATTAACAATGCAAGTAGATGTAGCACAAGCAGCACTAAACTTCTCTTCCCCTGAAGCTCTCAGCTCCTTGTAAAATCCACACTAGACTCAACTGTATCTCTCAACTTTGCAGCACAAGAAATCTGGAAAAAGCCACAATTTATTGGGTGAGGGGACAAAACCCCCAAAACTAAGGGCACATTTTATACGTTGCTTGTATAATCTTGGAAAGTTGCTAGAATAAAGTGTCATGTTACCACCATGCATTTCACTGCCAAGTCGTGAACCCAGGACCCTGTATACTACAGTCAGAGCAACATACCACTATGCCAAATCAGCTGCTTCTTGAAAGATAGAAAGACTGAAACTTAAATGACTATCATTTAGTGAATTCAGTTCTCACCATAGCTCTCAACCTCTTAGCACAAAACACATGGACAAAGCCAATAATGGGGGAATACAGCCCCCAAACATATTCGGTGAATTCGGTTCTCACCATAGCTCTCAACCTCTTAGCACAAAAAACCTGGACAAAGCCAATAATGGGGGAATATAGCCCCAAAAATAGGGACAAATTTCAAATATTGATCTTATAAACTTAAAAAAAATGCTAGAATAAAAGGTTTTGTGTTACCGTGTATTTTCTGAAGAATATGAAGTCAGAAATTCAAATGCCTGTCATTATTTAATAAATTCAACCCTTCACTGATGACAAAAATCCAGAAAACCACAGATTTTATGAGGAACAGAACAGAACAAAAACATGAGGTAAAAATCTGGACAGTTTTTACAGGTGGTGGCGAGTAGGGAATTCAGGCTCTTGCTACCTGTACCCAAAGTACAGGGTTTGAGCCTGAGTATCTCTAGCCTAACCATCCACATTATACTATTAAAAATGTTTCCCTACCACAGCTACTACACAAGACAAATGAACATACATCACACACAATACCCAACACGAATGGAAAAACATGCAACAATACTCTAAATCTATCCCCTTACCTTTGCTCTTACTGTTCCCACAGACACTTGTACATGCACACTGTATGCTATAATGTAATCTCTTCCACAACCATCTTTTCTGTCAAACATTAATTTTCATGCTCACTCCTACTTACCTTACCTGCACTCACTGTATAAAAGTTTAATACAACCATTTTAGATTCACACATATGTGCACTCTTTTTTTACACACACACACACACACACACACACACACACACACACACACACACACACACACACACACACACACACACAAGTTCATTAAACAAAAAATAAACTCACTTTACCACTTTGAAACATCTCCAATCCTAATTATTCATGCACACCTCTCAAACTATAACTTTCCCAATAAAAAAGTGCTGTATCTACTTCGACAGTGACAGACACCTCCATTGCACTGGAAATAAAATGAGCTGGCTGTTAAGAGGCCCACGTTAGTGGATTTGAAAACAAGTAACAACATCAACAACTAACTGAAAACAGTTAGTATGTAAACATAACAATGTTTAGGTCAAGCAAGTAGACATGCCAGTTTTTGTTTATTGAATGACTCTGAGAATATAGTATTTTGTTCCCCCTACCTCAACAAGTTAAAAAAATGAGTGACTGTCTGTCTCTGGGTCTAATTGAGTAAGTGTAAGTCACAAACTCAAAGTCTTCCTAACTCCAACTGTATTCTGTAATCAAGCCAAAAAAAAGTTGCTTAACGGTTAACCGTCCACTGTAGAAAGTAAAATAAGCATCCAAGCACTGTTCTGCTAGAAGTATTACTGATTAGTTCTCGCTCTCTTTTTTGGGAAGAGAGCGGGAACCAATCAGTAGCCATACAGCTGTCTGCGTCACGTATATGACTGCGGATGTAGCAGTCTGACACCCTTCTGTTTTACTGTGCAGTTAGCCCCATAGCCTTCTGGGCATCACACTGATGCCTTCTTCTTTCCTTAATCTGGACTGCAGTTTAGATTTAGATTTAGAGAGATTTATTAAAAAAAAAACGGAACTCAATAAGCATGCGTAGTCCGAGTTCCAGGTCTGTGCGAGTCAGTCAGATTCACTTAGAGACTCAGCTACCAACCAGCAGTAAACATTAAATAATAATTTATAAATATATATATATATATATATATATATATATATATATATATATATTTTTTTTTAAACTGTTCTTTTCAACTGGGGGGGCTACAGTCCTGCAGTCTAATGGCACGAGCTGCCACTGGATGCTATATAGCGGCTGATCAGCGGGACATCATTACAGCAAGTCTTGTTGCCACATATAATTCTTTCAAAATCATCTATCCCATTATTACAGACTAAGTACTACATTCAAGTACATGCTTACATGTTTCACATACCTGTTTTATTTTTATGCTTTCTTCCGTGTTCCAGTTTAGGTTTATGTTTTTCTTATTTTGGTTGTTTTTGTTTGTTTTTCTCTCTCTCTCTGCACTACAGGGATTGAGATGGTTTGAAGAGGTTGCAGCATGGCTTTTGTAGGTGATGCTCATGAGCAGGTGATGGCCTCTGCACCAGTTATTGTTCCCCACTTGCTAATTGCATGCAGAACAGCTGTGTAGTTCTTCCAGTAGCCAATGTTATAGAAACCCACTACTATAATTGACCACTTCATGAGGGCGTTATCTCTTTACCTTGCCTGTGTGGAAGACATCCTTCATGTGTGGGAGAAGCAGTGTTATAGACAGCAGGTAGGAATACCTCTTACAACAAGACTTTTGGACACAGGCCAGCTACATGTTTGTATAAGGTTCCAGACCAAGGGACAGAGTGTGAGTATTGCTGTTATATGCTTTGAATACAGCTACTTTTACAGGGTTTGTGTGTACATGCTAGTTTTGCATGGATTGTAGTCTGTCTGCATAGCTTTCAACTGTGGGGCTATCCACATAATGCCCAGAGGTTTGGCTGCTATGTTTTGTCTGCTCCCCAGGCAGGTGTTGTCCTTGACAAATCAGTAGCATTCTCTCTGTTGATTGCTATCAGTATATGGCAACATCCATTTGTGTTTCTGATGTCATATTCCTCAGAAAGGGTATGTTGCAACCAATTATGTTACAAAAGCAACTTTCACGGTGTATAACAGCAATATTTCTAATATGGCCCTGTGTTTTGACCTCTGCCCTCCACTTATATACCAGGCTTTGTCCAGATGTCATGCAGTAAGAGGTTGACAGGTATGATCTATCATTATTTAGTGCTGACATTCCTGCTATCATCCCAGTGATGTTGTGGACTCCCACACATGTTGTGGGGTAGGGGCCATAAATATGAGGGCTAAGGCTAGACAACATGTGTGACCCTGTACAGTCAAGAGGTCAGTGTATAGAGAATGATGTTATATGCCCTTGAAAGATGTTTTATGGGGGAGGGGTATTACATGTTTTTAACCTAGGCAGTTAGTACATGTGATTGATATTACTAATAAGAAACATAAAGGTATTTGGCTGTACATTTTCATACATTTCTCTATGGCGACAGTGGTGGGTTAGAGCTTACTGTTTTGCAGATAGTTCTGTTTGTCAGTGTGATAGTACAGTTTGAAGTGAATCATTGTTATGTAAAGGATCCATTTACATAGCAGCATTTGATACTTTTCCCCCTAGGGGGTTAACTACAAAGTGTAATTGGAAGCTGTTGAACTAAATCTGTAATTAAGTGTTGATTGATTCTTGTATTCAAGACAAGTGTATTTTTTAATGTTGTACTACTTGAAGGCTTTGGCCAAGACAGCAGAGTATCTTATTTTTCGTGTATTACTTTGGGTTACCACCTGCCTCTCTTTGCGAGGGACAAACCCTCATTGTGCAGTTGTGTCCTGCTGATAAAAAGTGACAACTGGCAAATGTCCTGAGATGGTAGGACCAAGAATGTATCATATGTTTTCTTTGATAGTTGCATAAATCAGTTATTTTGTATTTCAAACACCTAAATGCTATAGGAAATGGATAAACAACTTAAATAGTACACAAATAAACATTTATATTTATGCAAAATGTGTGGTGTTATGACCTTTGCATTGAGTGTGGGTATATCTTTTAATGCAATAATTCTAATTTCCAGAAAACAATCAGACTCTGGCCATTTGAAAAGGTGGTGACTCTAACATTACTGGCTGTTTGATTTACTCTGCACTCTCTCTATATACTCTCTTTATACATATCTATATGCATTTATATATATATATATATATATATATATATATGTATATATATATATATATATATATATGTGTTGTTGTTGTTGCGTCTTTCGGCTTTTCCCGGTTAGGGGTCGCCACAGCGGAACTCCGGTCTGCTAATGATTGGTAGTTGATTTTTACGTGCTATATATCTATATATGTCTATATATACATATATATATATATATATATATATATATATATATATATATATATATGTGTGTGTGTGTGTGTGTGTATCATGTGAATATTTACTGCTTCCACATTGTACATTCCCTATGGTAAACTGACTGTTCTACATGATATGTTAGAGAAATCATTCTAACATCTAGCAGGTCAGATAGCTTAGTGGTTAATTGCTGTGAGCATGGTGTACAGGGTCCTGGGTTCAAAACTATCAAGGGCTATTTATTTTGTTGCTGGGCAGAAGTAGGCAGAGTGATTAAGGCACTTTAAAGTGGCTTTAGGCATTTGCGTGGGTTTGTGTGACACTAAGCGGAGCTAAAATACGGTTAAACGTATAGGCCCTTACACTGTGTACACTTTGCTTAGCGATGCTTACCAATGCACAAGCACACTTAGCATCTGTATTTAATCAAGTCATATACCAACTAACCACAGCTGCGCATTGCTGACCATTGTTCACTTTTCCTTTTTAGTAGATATCACACTAATGACAAGCTTATTTTATACAGCTCAGGTGGTGTAGTGATATGTTCTGCAGTGTACAGAGTCCCGGGTTCAAAACCTGGGACTGCTAGCTTTTCTATTGATGTTCAATGATCAGACTGAATGATATGTTTGAAAAAACAAGTGTATGAATGCAGTTCTGATAGCATAGTGGCATCGTCTCTGACTGTAGTGTCCAGAGTCTAGGGTTTGAGACCTTGGATAGCTTTTTCATTAGTGTTAAATGACCAGACTGCATGATATGCTTGAGAAAGCAAGAACAATTCTTGCAGCTCAGATGGTGCAATGGCATGTTCACTGATTCTAGTGTAGAGGGTCCTGAGTTCATGACTTGGCAGTGCTGATTATTTTGTTGCTGGGCAGAACAAGGGCTGTTGGATATGGAGTGATTAAGGCACTTTTAAGCTGTTGTAAGTGGGTTTTCATGGTGGTAAGCAATGCTAATGCCTGGTTAACTATGCCTATACACAGTTAGCCTTAATAAGTGCTTAATCTGTGTAGCCATTGCTTAGCACTGCATAAACAGGCTTACTCCCACTTATTACTGCTTACTTCTGCTTACCCTGTGCTAATTTCTTTAAAAGGAAAGAGAAAAGGGGTGATAGGAAAGTGGTGAAAAAGGGGCCACAAAGAGGGTAAAACAATATGAAAGATAGCAAAGGATGTGCAGAATGGATGTAGGGAAGGCACATAGCTGACCATTTCTTCTACAGTAACAGCTGTGCATATATACTGAATTTAGAGGTACATTTGGACACTAAATCCCCTGAGAGACAGGGGTAAGGATAACAATAATTTGTTGTGAAGCCAATTAGACAAGATTACATGTGTCCAGTGGACACACATGTGAAATGGACAGCTATGTATGGGGCAAATTTTTTTGGGGGGAACAGATTGCCCCCCCCTTTTTAAGGTGAAAGTGGGATGTTGGGGAAGGGTAGTAGGTATATTTGGGGAGGTAAGTTGGGTAGGAAGACAGATAAGACAGCATACAGGGGCAGTATATGACATGTGGGGGGTAAACACCTTGGACAAGGAGAGGTGTTTGGTAATCAGAAGCCCACGAGCCCCCAAATGGATACAGTGTGACTGAGGTCCCCACCCATGGGCAGTCATCACTGCACCTTCATGGCCCCAAAGGTGGCTGTGCTGGGGGCTGAGCAGGAGGGGCAGGCTGACGCTATAATTGCACCACACGGCCTTCAAGCTGGCATAGCAGATCTCCAAATTCCTTGTGGACCTCACTATGCACCAGACCCTGGACCTGGTTTTGGGTGACAGGATTCTGCCCGTACCCACACCTGGGGGGATGAGCCCCATCCCCTGAGGTAGTTCCACCCAAAGGTGGTACAGGACAAACAGACGAGGAGGTCCCAGGGTGGGTCCCAGACATGCTGGGACCCAGTGCCATGGCCAGATGAGGTGGGAGAGGTGGATCTGCTGGGATTGGCCTTGCCTGATGTGCTATGGTGTTGCAGTTTTAGAACATATGTTGGTTAGTAATGGTAAATACATTCCAGGATTAGTTACAACAGAATGCATGAGTATTCCCATTAACCCAAAATAATACATTTGGAACATTTGCATGGCAAACAGAACACATGCATATATGGAACCACAGTGGGCATTACACCAGCATGCAGGTTTCATTGATAGCAACAGGCCACCAATGATACTATTTGAACAGGGAACATTAACTGGAATAAATTTCAACATTTGTAGAACAACAGGACACATGTCCCAGCAGTAAGTATGGTGGAAAACATACCTATTCATTTATGTGTTTAGATTATTGGTGAAGATAAGGTGGGCAAGAGGGAGAGAGAGAGATGTCAGTTAACAAATGTAGATTTTTGCAGTAGTCACAGTTTTAAGGATCATTGCTCTACTCATTACTCTACAGGTATTATTACAACAACTATGGGCTTGGCTTGGCCAGTGGTATGTTTGTACACAGTATAATTACAGCCTTCTTATAGCTACTTTATACTTTCTCTTACCTGGAAGACCTTTGGAGGGAATGTTTCTTAATACTACATGACTGTTTCTACCCATATTCACATAATCAGGGTTACATATGTGCACTCATACTGTGTGTGTGTGTGTGTGTGTGTGTGTGTGTGTGTGTGTGTGTGTGTGTGTGTGTGTGTGTGTGTGTGTGTGCTACTGACACACTCTGCCTTGATTTCTATCAGTCACCCTGGTTGTTTTTAGCAGGGGCCAATAGCTGTGACAGCATGACACTTTTGAATAATTCTTGTGGGAGACCACTTGGTGTATGTACTTATCTAGCTTTGGGGTTGGACCATGGGTGTTGGACACAATTATAAATACAGCCTTCTTATAGCTACCTTATACCTTCTTTTATCTGGAAGACCTGTGGAGATGATGTTTGTTAATACTACCTGACTGTTTCTACACATTTTCACACAATCTTAGTTGAAATTATGCATACAGCTTACTACCACTCACAGGATTTTAACCATGGCTGTTTCTGTTAAAAATATAACAAATGTGTGTTTATTCAGCGGGAGCTGTTGAGAAACCATTGTCCCATTCTTGAATGATTTCTTTCTCATTCTCCCTTTGTTGTACACTCTAACCTTGTAATTGCAAAATTATTATACATTCATTCCTCTACATACATTTTCACATAGCACAGCGTGGAAAACAGTGGTTAATACAACATTACTATTCAGATATCAGAACTTGGTGCATGACATTTGTAATATCAGTTAATCTCATGTGTTACAGAGGCACTAACTTTGTCAGACGAAACTCAATTGTTTAATGCTTTCAGAGCTATAGTTGCTATGCATAACCTGTACACATTTCAAATCATACCATACCAGAGTAAACACAACCAGTCAGGGGTTTTGAATTTTATTGACAGGCAGTTACATTTTTAATTATATATAACCTATATGAGACTATTACTATAATATTGTCTGATTTATTCAGTACAAACCATACCCATTTTTAATACTGCCATGTGACATTCTACTCCTTTATATTTATGTGGTATGAAAACTACAAGCTAGATTGTTACTCATGAGCCTCGCGACGCAGCCTTTGCAACCTGCTGGCATGGGCTTCTTGGTTCACAACTGCTCAGCTGGAGCTGTAATGAAGATGGGGAAAGATTTATGCATACCTATCCATAACATTCACAGGCTGGACTTTGGTAAACAGTTATTGCTATGAATACTTATACATTGCTGGGACATCACCCCTCTGTTGTGCTTCTTGGAACCACTGATCCAAGAGCTCCCTCTTCCTCTGCTTCAAGTCGGCATAGTGGTGCTGGACCTGCTCACCAGTCCGAGGGATACCAGTGGCACTGGTGAGATCACTGGCGAAACTTTCCCAGGCTTCCGCTTTGTATTGGGAGCCCTGGTACTGGTCCTGCAGCAGTCTCACATCATGTTTTTTTACAAGGAGTCCTACCATGACCTTGAACTCCTGTATGCCCCAGCGCTGTGCCCGAAAGCAGATGCCTTCTCCTATACCAGCCATACTGCCTACAGTGGGGATCTACAACCAGTTATGGGCTGCATTCCTGCCTGCAAGGTTTAAACATGGCTGATTTCCTGCACTTTGCCATGAGTGGACGGTTTTGAATATGCTGAGCTAAGCTAACCTATGGGCAAACCTGCTTAGCTAAGGTTGGCAGTGCTTAAAGGGGCCGGTTCAGCACTGCTTACCAATGGACAAGTCCACTTAGCTGGGCTACCCATTGCTTAGCATTCATATTTACACAATGCTTATACCTGGTCAGCATAGCTGTGCGATGCTTAGCATTGCTTATATATATTTTTTTATGACTACCACCTGTATGGGAATGAATCATCATTCCTGACATATTATAAATTTGTTTACCTTCCCTGACATCCACCAATGTGCTTTCATTACATTTATTCTTGTGTGACTATAATGTATTGGGCACTTGTGTTTATATGGGGGTTTCACAACTTTCTTACACTGACTCTTCACACGTGGGCCTAATACACTACTCTGGTTGAGAAATATAAGTTACCATCTACATAAATATACAAATAAAATGAAATTGTATTTATTTCACATAGATATGGCTTTGGTGGGACTGAAACCATGAATTACTGCATTCAAAGTGTATGCTTTAACCACTACACTATTGCACTACTGCTTATGTTGGATGTCTGTTGCTATTTAACTTCTTGTACTATTTAATCTGGCCTAAGCATAGCTAAGCAACAGGCACACCCACACAGCTATGCTTAAACTTTATCGCATATGTGAAAAAAAATGTATTTATTGGGGCTGTGCTTTGCAGACATTGATGACATATAACTTTTCACAGTATGTCCAGATTTTTGCCTTATATTCTTGGTCTACTTTTCATAGGATCTCTGGCACATCATTAAAGATTGAAGTTTGAAAATAATGACAGACATTTGCTTTTTAGACTTCATACCCTTCAGAAAATTCATGCTAATGCAAAACCTGTTATTCTATCAACTTTCTAAGTTTGTAATAGCAATATTTAGCAGCTGTCCCTTATGGCTTTGTCCAGATTTCTTACTCTAATGGGTTGAGAGGTGTGAGTTTTAGACTTCATACCCTTCAGAAAATTCATGGTAATACAAAACCTCTTATTCTATCAACCTTCTAAGTTTGTATTAGCAATATTTAGCAGTTGTCCCTTATGGCTTTGTCCAGATTTCTTACTCCAACAGGTTGAGAGATGTGTGTTTTAGACTTCATACCCTTCAGAAAATTCTTGCTAATGCAAAACCTGTTATTCTATCAACTTTGTAAGTTTGTAATAGCAATATTTAGCAGTTGTTCCTTATGGCTTTGTCCAGATTTCTTACTCTAATGGGTTGAGTGGTGTACATTTTAGACTTCATACCCTTCAGAAAATTCATGCTAATGCAAAACCTGTTATTTTATCAACTTTCTAAGTTTGTATTAGCAATATTTAGCAGTTGTCCCTTATGGCTTTGCCCCGATTTCTTACTATAACAGGTTGAGAGATGTGTGTTTTAGACTTCATACCCTTCAGAAAATTCATGCTAATGCAAAACCTGTTATTCTATCAACTTTCTAAGTTTGTGATAGCAATATTTAGCAGTTTTCCCTTATGGCTTTGTCCAGATTTCTTTCTCTAACAGGTTGAGAGGTGTAGCAAGCAATCTCACTCATTTTAGATTGCCATATGGCAATTCTAGTGTGTCAGAGGTGTGTCTATTGTGAGAGCACTTTTCTTAGACACACCCCCTGTGCTCGTACACATCCCTTGTACATATTAGAGCATAGCAGCATGCCTTCATATGGGTTCCTATGAGTACAACGAAAACGCATTATGTCAAATGCATTTTTGTTGACAAATGTAGAGTGAACAGGCAAAACAGCGAAGCAGCCGTTCAGTGAATTATTTCCCTGGGAAAGAAGTCACTTGACCACTTCGTTGTTTTGCCATGTTCTGAATTGTAGTGTGGTCCCTTGTCCAGTATAGCTCCCGAGCATGATTGTGCAACAGTTACTGACCTTAGGGTTAGGGTGCGGGTTAAGGTAAGTGCATATGTATGAAAGTGTTTACTGTTTTATATTTTGTGTTAAATGTATGGTTGAGTTACGTGTGTATGTGTTTTCAGTTGTTTACTTTTGTTTTGGGGGGTAGAATTAGGGGTAAGGTAAATATGTATATGTTTGGAGCTGTTTATGTAAATGTGCGAGAGTTGCTGACCTTAGGGTTAGGGTGCGGGTTAAGGTAAGTGCATATGGTTTAAAATGTTTACTTTTTTTTTTTTTCGTTAAATGTATGTTTGGGTCATGTGCATATGTGCATTTAGTTGTTTACTGGTTTTTGGGGGGGTATAATTAGGATTGGGTATGTGTGTATGTGTTTGGAAGCGTGTAATGTGTTTTTTTTTGCGGGGGTTGGAACAGCGATTTCTTTCCCTAGGAAAGAAATCACTGTACTTTGGATTCAACATTTTCAGCTTTCGCTGAAAATGTGTCAGTGTAACATCGTTCGCTGTTTTAAGTGTTTGATGTTGCAATATAGACCCCCTTCATACATATGCATGCCTTGCTGCCGTGCTGCACAGAAATGGTCCCTTCCATGCAGGAATAAGTTATTCCTGCACGGACGTTTGCTGAATCCAGGGAATGTGATTATTACTTTAATCTACTCCCCCCATATAATGTGCCGGGAACATAATAGTATTTAAATTCTGAGCAGCTTATTTAATACTTATAGTCTGCACAAAAAAAAAATGTCAGGGTTTGTTAGTGTGTTTACTCTTATCTGAGAATAGGTAAACTTGGTAAGATACATTAATGCAGGCAGCCCAGAAGGTCGCACACAGAGTAATGTTTTTTTAGCCAAGCTGGATCATCTAACAGTGTTAATCTCCAAACTGTTACACGACACTACTGAATTAAAAACTTCTCACATAGTCTACCAGCAGGCTATCAAAGCTTGCTTTGCTAAGACCACCTTTTGGGAATTGGCAATTAACTCACAATCATCCAATATCCAAGACTGTCAAAACGTTTTTCAACATCGGTCAGATATAATGCATCTAAAAAAATCTAAGGCCTAGAAAAATGACAATACTGAAATAACCTCACACTTACTAGATTTAGGGAATAAGAGGAAGGGATGGATTTCATCTCCTTCATGTTAGATGAACTCTTAATGGCTCTGAAGTTGCTGCCTGAGAAATCCATAGTGATAGACTATTTCAAACTCTGTTCACAGCAAGGCTGGATAATAAATGCCCTAGATCAATCATGTTTACACTTTTTAATGTTGTTATTATTATGTTAGTGTATTATTTTTATTGATTTATTTATTTTATTTGTATTATTTTATCATTACTTCTTAACTTCTTTGCTGAAGAATTCTAGGCAAAGTCAAAATTAATGGGGAATAAAGGCCTAAAATCAGGGAGATATTTAGAATATTAATGTAAATCCTTAAAAATGTAATGGAACAACAGAGTTTGCAGCAACAAGCATTTTCATAAGATGTATGAAACTATAATGTCTGGTATTATTGACCGATTGTAATCCTCACTGATTTACCAGAAATTCAATTTTTTTTAGAGGGACAGGTTAAAAAATATGAGGCAAAGTCAGGAACATTCTATAAAACCTGAGACAATTAAAAGGTATCTGTTTCCTTAATAGTTTTATACTACCTAAATATATTCAGAGACTGAATTCCACTAATTAAAAGCTATATTGTTGAACTTTTTTTCCTAAAGAAAATTTAAGGTTGACTTTGCTCTTTCCAAAATATAAAAGTTACTTAAACATAAACATTGCCTGGGTAACACATAATGGTATAATACCTATTCTGATATGTGTGCAAACCCTGAAAAATGGTATTCTGTTGTCTTGCTAGACAGCAAAAATTTGGTTGTCACTTAAAGAAACATTCATAATCTTGAACAGAGATAGTTTCTAGGGAAATTTGCTACTTATTCAAGTTTGTCTGTTAGTAATAAAAGTTCATATGGACACAGTATTATGTTCCAAGCATCTTTTTCTTTTTCACAAAAGTGGAGGAATTCAATGTGGTGGATGAGCTGATATTACTGGAAGTAGACAAGAATGTTGCCAAATACTCAGTTATTAATTTTGTTGCTCTTAAGTGTGAGAAGCACCTAAAATGCATCTTGGAAACATACAGAAAACTGGTGCCATCAGAGCTTACCTGAAGCAATGCAATATCTTGTATAAATCTTTGGCTTGTCCCCGATAATGGCTGGTATTTTGCTTTCCTGAGTTTTATACAAGATAGTTCAGTATTTACTGTTAGCGCCAATGACACCAGTTTTCTGTATTCTCCCATATCTCTGGCTGTGATTAAAGAAAGCCCCAGAGGGAAATCGCCAAAACTAGATGACCTTAATGCAGAGATGTATATGGAACTGGAAAATCAACTCTAATACAGTGATACTAAAACTGCCTCATATGTATTCCATTCATCTTCATTCTTCTTCTTTCGGCTGCTCCCTTTAGGGGTCACCACAGCAGATCAACTGTTTCCATTTCTTCCTGTCCTCTGCATCTTGCTCTGTCACACCAACCACCTGCATGTCCTCTCTTGCCACATCCATAAACCTTATTTTAGGCCTTTCTCTTTTCCTGTTACCTGGCAGCTTCATCCTTAGCATATTTTTCCCAATATACTCTACATCCCTCCTCAGTACATGTCCAAACCAATGTAATCTTGCCTCTCTGGCTTTGTCTCCAAACCTTCCAACCTGGGCTGACCCTCTAATATACTTATTCCTAATCCTGTCCATCCTCGTCACACCCCGTGCAAATCTTAACATCTTCAACTCTGCCATGTCAAGCTCTGACTCCTGCCTTTTTGTCAATGCCACTGTCTCCAACCCATATAACATAGCTGGTCTTACTACCCTCTTGTAGACCTTCCCTTTCACTCTTACTGGTACTCGTCTGTCACAAATCACTCCTCACACTCTTCTCCACCCACTCCATCCTGCCTGTACTCTCTTCTTCACCTCTCTTCCACACTCACCATTACTCTAAACTGTTGATCCCAAGTACTTAAACTCATCCACCTTCGCCACCTCTACTCCCTGCATCCTCACCATTCCTCTATCCTCCCTCTCATTCACACACATATATTCTGTCTTAGTCCTGCTGACCTTCATTCCTCTTCTCTCTAGAGCATATCTCCACCTCTCCAGGGTCTCCTCCACATGTTCCCTACTCTCACTACAGATCACAATGTCATCTGCAAACATCATAGTCCACGGGGACTCCTGTCTGATCTCGTCTGTCAACCTGTCCATCATCATTGCAAATAAGAAAGGGCTCAGAGCTGATCCTTGATATAATCCCACCTCCACCTTAAACGCATCCATCACTTCCACCGCAGACCACACCGCTGTCACACTACCCTCAGACATATCCTGTACCACTCTTACATACTTCTCTGACACTCCTAACTTCCTCATACAATACCACAACTTCTCTCTAGGCACCCTGTCATATGCTTTCTCTAAATCCACAAAGACACAATGCAACTCCTTCTGACTTTCTCTGTACTTCTCCATCAACACTCTCAGAGCAAACATCGCATCTGTAGTGCTCTTTCCTGGCATGAAACCATACTGCTGATCACTAATCATCACCTCCCTTCTTAACCTAGCTTCCACTACTCTTTCCCATAACGTCATGCTGTGACTGATCAGTTTAATCCCTCTGTAGTTACTACAGCTCTGCACATCACCCTTATTCTTAAAAATTGGTACCAAAACATTTTTTCTCCATTCCTCAGGCATCCTCTCACTTTCCAAGATTTCATTAAACAATCTAGTTAAAAACTCCACTGCCATTTCACCTAAACACCTCCATGCTTCCACAGGTATGTCATCTGGACCAACAGCCTTTCTGTTCTTCATCCTCTTCATAGCTATCCTTACTTCCTCCTTGCTAATTCACTGCACTTCATGATTCACTATCCCTACATCATCCAACCTTCTCTCCCTCTCATTCTCTTCATTCATCAACCCCTCAAAGTACTCTTTCCATCTGCTCAACACACTCTCCTCGCTTGTGAGTATGATTTTATTCATCTTCATTATTTGTAGATATTGTTTTACCAATGCCAGAAAAGGATCTCAGTAAAGAGAACAGCTTTAGGGCCATATGCATGTTAAATATAGATACAAAATTGTATGCCTGTGCTTGGCTAAGGTCTCCAAAAATATTTTACTCTCTCTTTTAAAATACATATAGAAATCATTCTCCACCCAGTTTTGGCAGTGGTTTCATTTATCTACACTAGGGAGAATAGCCGTACAAAAAATACTCATACATATCCTTTAATTTTAATGCCATATACTCACCCCAAATATGACCTAGTTGGACAAATTAAATAAGCTATGTAGAACAGCAAGAGGCAGAGAGACAGCTCAAGGGGTCTACATGCACTAGCAGGTCTCTTTGGGTTAGGATACCCAGAATTAATACAATATGCTTTAGCTTTACTTTTCAGAGGATGATTACTGTCTCCAAATGCTATTTGCTATGGACAAGACTGAAATCATTCTTTTCTGACAGTACCACACTGGAGGCCATATGTTGATACCAGAGCAAATTCCACACAGTTTGAATCAATGGCACTCTCTACATTGCTTACAGGTCGCAGTCAAAGTAACATATAAGTAACAGTAGGAACCCTCTGCATTCTGCAATTTTGTTCTAGAAGCACCCATATCTAAAGATAGATATTTGTAAGCTTAAATGGTTAGATTAGGACAACAAAGATATTGTAATATTGTAGATATCATGCATCTCTCCATTAGTGGAGTTCATATCCTGGAACTTCATTTGGTACTATATGTTCAACATCCATGCACCCATCACTGAAAACATTTGAAGCAGAGGTAGGCTGCATTTCATTTCTCTTTAAGGGTGCACATTGCAAAGCAGCTATGGCCAATTAATGCCCAACTCTTGAGCCATTTTGGTAAGTAAATGACTCATCAGATAATAAATACCTCTAAACTGATATGCATCATTGAAAGAGAACGTCTGTATTCCATGGTTGTCAATGATTACTGATTCTCCAGCAGTTTTACAAATGCCTATCTTAAAACCTACATAGCCATTTTAATGCATGCATTGAAGAATCCTAAGTGTCTAATTTTGTTTATGCACATAGAGGTTATTGTACCCTGTAGGATAGCCTAGAAGGGAGTTTAAGGTTTCACACACAGGTTCTGTCTGTGTTGTAGTACCTCAAGCATAGCTTACAAGTTCTGGCCTAATGTGCATCCATTTTTGCAAAAGCTACTTGAACTTCTTCCATGTATATTGTCCTGTAACATATTTCGTATGCCAGACATTTAGTTTATTTTGTATTATCTAGCCCTGAAACAATTAAGTGTTTACATGGATGTTTCAGAGTGCTGTGAATGCCAGGGCCCACACAACTGAGAACTGGCTACAGTCACCTACTGTAAGTATGACTGGGGTGCTAAAGACTATATTGAGGGACACTTGAATGATTATGAATGGGAAAGATGTTAGTGGCACACTCTTTACTCCTGCCTTTTTTCACAAGCACTTTTTTGCTATTTTTGGACAGTCTGTTTGGTCACTTTTCTGACAGACAATTACAGGTTTCTGTTCCACAAATTATAGTTTCTTTTGTACCCCTGAGATGTTGGCATTATGTAATGAATTAATGCGAGTTAATATATAATGTTCATTACAGCACATCTATTAATTCAATGTGAGTGATTCATGCAAGCCTCAGTCTTTCCCCTTACAGTTCTTCACCTGTTATGCACTGGCAATTAATCAGCTGACAGCTTACTATAGTTGGAAATTCAGTATTGCTTAGGCACTGTTTTATTTAACTTCAAGTCACTTTGGTGGAGTAGATGGATAAAGACCTGACTATAGTCCATTTAACCATGTTGATTGGTGGCTCAAGCACCTAACAGAGTGAGAGAGGAGGGTGCATGGTTATGTGAGGTTTTCCCAGACATGATCCTTAGTAGAGGCTGCAAAATTTGTGTGTATGTAACTCAGAGGGGTAGGGCAGTGGGCATGGTTTAACTGCTACAGAGACAGGGAGATATCCCACATGCCCCCATTGCACTCATATATCATGCATCACCAAAGAACTATAAGAGGAAGGGGAAATAATAGGCAGGGCATGAATGAAACCCTCCTAATGGAGTAGAGATGGCCAAGACCCTCAAGGCACCCTTAGGTTCCATGACCAGCCCCAACAGTAAGTGGAGTAAGTCCAGAGGGTACGAAGTTGCTGGTAGACATGGCATGGATGTGGGGGCACTGGGTAAAAGACATGGCATGGATGTGGGGGCACTGGGTAACAGTGCCATGAGGATGAAGAAGGGGAACAAAAACTGTTTTAATAACTTCACATAAGGGGCTTGTCAGGTAGATAAAACTGCTTATTTATAGTCTGCTTTACCTTTTAATTTAATAATTTCAGTAATGTTTTACTGTCTACATGTTTGCTTAATTTATTGATTAGTGTGTCAGGGTTTACCACCCTGTGTTCATATTATTTGCCAAAAAGTCATTATAATTACTCCAAATAAAGATCAAATAAGGTTGTGAGAAAAAAATGTGACTATACAAAAAAATGCTGAAACCATGGAAGGCAACCTACATATTTATGATTAAATTAAAATTAGAGGGGTATTCAGAAACACATAGCGACTGTACAATCTTGTTTATAACAGGATAGCTCAAGGCATTAATTTAAAGAGAGATTCAAAAACTGCTGTAACTCTACAGTACTGTGAGGCCACCAAGTAGCCCTACAGATGCTTGCTAGATAATGCCACATTCAATTGAATTAGACAGTCTGGGGGCATGGCTAATGCAAATTACCCATCTGGTCCTCCCTCGAGCCTTAAACCATGATCAAAATATTAAGGTACACCGATTCAAAGAAAAGGTTTTCCATGCTATTTTGGGACATATAAGAGAGGACTGGAATGCAGTATTTTGTGCTGCACACCCATTTATCTCTATGGGCAGTAGCAGATCTCTTAGAACTGCAACTGGTAAGTACTGTGTATATCTTTATGTCTGCATGTGTGTGTGTGTGTGTGTGTGTGTGTGTGTGTGTGTGTGTGTGTGTGTGTGTGTGTGTGTGTGTGTGTGTGTGTGCATGTGTGTGTGTGTGTGTGTGTGTGTGTGTCTGAATGTGTCAAAGTATATAGGAGTATGATTGTGACTTTATCTATGTATGTGTGACTTTCCAGGTATCTGTGTGATAACTTATGCATGTCAAAATGTGCACACACACACACACACACACACACACACACACACACACACACACACACACACACACACACACACACACACACACACACACACACACACAGATGCACAAGGGTATATTACCACTCACCCACACCATGTCTACCCATATTAGCAATCTGAACAGATTTTCATCAATCATTGAATTGTATAGCTGTAAAACAGCAAGATTGTTGCACACACACACACACACACACACACACACACACACACACACACACACACACACACACACACACACACACACACACACACACACACACGCACACACACATAAGCCTTTGGAACCCCAGTCTGCCATACTATGCAAGGTTCCTTGTGAGATTATGCTAAAAGAAGTGCAGGGACCTCATTATCATAAGCCATGCTGCTGCATTCCCCAGTTAGCATAATGCCTTGTGCTGCTAGTCACCACATAGATCCTTGCTGTGCACCAAGGCTTTTATGAGTCACAACCTATTCATATACTATGCACATCTTCTTATTAGTTTGGAAGGTAGTTATGAGCTATAATGAAAATATATGTAGGGAAACCAGTGCAGTTATCCATATGAGTGATTTAATCTTATCTTCTTCTTTTCCCAGTTACACATTTTTCTTTCTTATTGCTGTCTGGTTGTTTTGTATGATGTTTTTTTAGACCCCTCCTCCAAAAAAAAGCAGTCAGCTACTTTCAAGCAAGATATAAACACTTGGCTGTGATAAGGAGTACCTGAGCCAGTAAGCAGGACAGCAAGTGCATGGAGCAGCTAACCACACTTAACAGCCCTGAGGTGAGAACACAGCCTTCATCCACAGAATAAGTATTTACAGCACAAGGGAAGGTAACAGTGTTGACCTCTTGGATAATGATATGGAACCTGTGCTGGACAGCTGGAAGGGATGGATAAAAAATGTGCATATCTTTAAATACATTCATTGGGCCATAAGTGAATGGACTAGATAAAACATTTTTTGGAAGGCAAATGCCATAAGCAAGGAAGGTTCTACAAAGAACATGCACACAGCAACAGGCTATGTTGGGGGTCACCTTACATTTTTCCTATGAGTCTTTTGCCACTGGGTGATAAACATGGGGTTTTGGTGGGGACCGGGAGCTGCAGCAGGTGCTCTGAGGAAATGTCAGGAAAAGTGAGGTTGGAAGTAATCAGAGTTGGCAGATGGAGCACACAGCTACCCAAATATTGCAAATTGTCAAAGAGGAAATTTATTGGCAAGATG
The DNA here is from genome assembly GCF_019279795.1 of Protopterus annectens. Taxonomy (NCBI): domain Eukaryota; kingdom Metazoa; phylum Chordata; order Ceratodontiformes; family Protopteridae; genus Protopterus; species Protopterus annectens. The sequence continues at coordinate 393,348,988 of NC_056732.1, read as the reverse complement.
ATGTGGTGCTATTTGATTTCTTTGACTAGGAGGGATCCCACTGGCTTGTGATAATGTAGCAACCATGGTTTCAGGATGTGGCAGCTGCACTGGCAGTTTGTGGCAAATTGTTGTATAACTCCACATATAGAACAAAGACCTGGGATAAGTAGTTTTTGGCTTTTATGTATTATATGGTCATATTCTTAGAAGATTATGTGAGCAAGCAAGGTAACAAATTGTTTACTATACTATTACAAGGGATGCTCATAGCAAATGAGGGAGCAGGTAGTGTGGTTGCAATGTAACCAGCAATTCAAAAGCTTGAAGTAGCAGAGACAATTTTAAAGTGGAACATGAAGCATTTCCATCTATAGATGAGCATCATGTTAGCCAAGGATCAGTCAGAGGTGTCTATGAGGGCACTGAGGCTGGCTCCCAAACTGTGTCAGCTATACAATGCCATGTTCAGATCAATGGGGTGATGAGAGACCTCTGGCTGGTGAAATTCAACATAAAATTCATAATTTTACATTTGTATTATTCATTTTCAAATTGGCACCTGTCAAGCTTAATGTTGAAGAGTACATACTTTTTTTCAGCAAAGCCATGCCAGTTGGATTTGTGGTATCATGTTACTTTTAAGAAATTCTCTATGGCAATGCAGTGAGTATTGAAGGATAGAGGCCCAGCAAGAAGAGCAGTGCATTAATTACCTTGATGATTTGCTGCTCATAAGGTAAGATGAGATGCAGGAAAAGAGGAAATAATGGCTTTGCCAGAACAAAATAGGAGTCTCACTGGCACTGGACAAGCTTAAAGGCTCAGAAAATGTCGACTTTTCTGGACAGGAGATTGACTCACAGGCCCGGACATTTAGATTGTCAGGATTAAAGCTGGAGGCATTGTCGACTGACCAATTAACTGGTTGATAAGAAGAAAACCATAGTGGGGAAAGTTATGTCTCTTTTTAGAATTGATACATTTTGTATGTAGGGTCATAGAAACAGAAAGTGCTTTTACTAGCTTGCCTAAAGGAGAAAGGGTGAAGCATCCTAGAGTCTGGATCATAAGTGCATTAAGGGTGGAAATGTCAGCTTGGGCAGAGTTCCTCCAACACAGTAATCCATTATCCTTTTGGCAGGATGATTAGCTGGACAGCCATATTTGGAGGGTTACATAGATGTGTCAGGAACAATAGGCATGGTAGATTATCTGGGGGGGGGGGTCACAGAAAAGTGCCTTAAATTCTTTGTGCTTTCAGGGATAATTAAGGAAATGTTATTCTTGGAACTGATGTGAATATATATTTCAATAAATTATCTTCCAGTTTTACTTTGCGACTGGTGATTTATTTGCAGTTCCTGAGGACTTTAGGAGAGTTGTCCCTCTCTTTTTCATCATAGTGTGTTTTTTCCTATTTGGTTTGTCAGTGAATATATATTTTGTCAGAGGAATGAGCACCAGAGGTAGCTACTAAGACAAAAATGTTTTATACTAACAAACAGGCAGAAGCATATGAATCAAGAAGCAGGTCTTCAAAACACGAGAAGGTGCAAACGTTACTGAAGGAATCGGGAGTACAGACTTTATTTAATAGTATGTCTTGTAGGCTCATAGGTTCAGGATACTAGATTCAGAAGCAGATAGGCTGTAAGCACAAGTGCTCCATGAGGTACAGGAAATCAAAGAGGCCATTTGATAGAGAAGTAATTGCCTCGCAGGGTAGGATTCAGTCTACAAGGCTTTTGTGGATTTCATCAAAAAGCAATGTCCAGAAGATCAGACTCTTTAATCGCATTCACTAGTGGTATTTAAATGTTTCTTTATTTCAGGCACAGGAAGTTGGGAATAATATGAGACACTGGGCACTAAATAGGATGCTGATGGCATGGACTAAGCTTAGGATTCCTCATGCAGAGTGCACTCAGCCTTTCAATATAGAGCTATGAGCTTTGATCACAGAACATATGCATTACATAGTAGTAGTGTTATGAGTAGGGTTTTTCCTAAGGTAATGTGTAGGTTTGGGGTTAGGGGCTTAAGAATAGGGTCAGCATGCATTAGTAATGTGTGATCAGGGTAGCAAAGCATGCATAGACACACACACATGCACACACGTATACACAGACACACACACACACACACACACACACACACACACACACACACACACACACACACACACACACACACACACACACACACACACACACACTTTCTTTCTTTAAATTTTTGTAAAGAATACATGTCATAGTGATCACACTCATTGCTTAAGAAAAGTCAGGAGAGCATCAGACACTGGATTCTGGGGCTCCAATGGTCCCTAACAAATCGAATTACACAACATAAGCATTGCAAAATAAACTTATGGGCATAAAAGAGAATCTGTTATTTGTTAGCTTTACCATAATTTGTCTGGGAAAGGGCTGCTGAAAGATAAAAATTATTTCTGGAGACTTGTACCATATTGGATTCATGTTACTTTCAAAATCTTACATATCATATTCTACTGGCTGAATACAGACACAAATGATTTTTTTGTCTATAAAACACAAACTGAAGTCTAAAGCAGCAATGTTCTGAAAATGTATTAAGTTTTTCCCTTTCCTTCAGATCCTATGCAAATGCTGATAAATACCACGGTATAAAGGATTAGTCCAGATAAAATCACTTTAGCTAACAGATCTAGGAGAATGTCTCTCTTTTTGATACCCTGCCTGTGGGAGAAATAAAGACACCTTGTTAAAGCTTCCAGTAGTCTGTTCAGTTAAGTAGGTAGATGGACAAGTGTTCTTGTTCTAATACATTACATTCAACAGGTCAGTTATCTAAAACCAGTTACAGACAATGGTGGGAGGTTCCATGGGAGCTAGTTGGAGGAAAATCTGGGAGATAGAAAAACAAGGAGCCAATCCCTAAGCGTAGAGATTAGTTCCTTATTTGAATATTCCTGAAAGACCTGTGAGTGGTTCTATAACTGAGACAATATCCATCTACCTTAAAGCTCTGATAAAAGTAATGGCAGAGGCAAGCAAATCTTTTATTTTAGACTCTTTGGATTTTCATGGTGAAATGAGATATTCTAGTTAGCAATTCCACTTTCCAAGTCACAATAGATGTGGAAGCACTTTATACAGTGTTTCCACACAGCTACTGTATTCAAGCTGCCACAGAGTCATAAGAAAAAGACAGGCATGTATTACCAGGAGGGACAGAAATTCTAGGAATGTTATTGGACCTAACCCCCAGGAACAACTACTTCATGTTCAACAACAAGTTTTATAAGCAGACTACTGAAATAGCTATGGGGGCGGCCATGTCCCCAAGCCTGGCCAACGTGGCTTTGGAAAAATCAGAGGAGGTGGCAGTGTACCAAAGTTCCTATTTTGCATTGATGAAATGCTATCTCCATTTTAGTGATGACATATTTATCATCTGGGAGTGGGACAAAGCCACACTGAATGTCTTTTACAACCATATCAGTAATTCCACTAGCTTTCTGAGATTCACAACCTCTCACAGCAAGATCTCGGTCAACTTTTTAGACATGACCATATCCAAGGACATGGAAAACAAGTGCCTCTCCAACAACCTGTTCAGAAAACCAACCAGGGTTAATATGCTGCTGCACAGTAAAAGCATGCATCCCCAGATCATAAAGAGAGATGTTATAAAATCTCAGGGATGAGAATTGAAGGTGTCTCCAAAGAGCTTAGAGATTTCATCACAAATCTAATTAGCCTACACCAAGACTTCTTGGCTAGGGGGTACAGCAATAAATTACTAAACGTCATCCTCAACCCCATCAGAACTTTAAAAGAGGCAGCTGACCCCATTTTGAGCCCCCCCCAGAGACTCCTAGGGGTCAACAGAAACCAACACCAGAATCCACATGAGGACAAAAGAAACAGAAGTATGGCACACACTTTTTACAGCAGATTATAAAACAATTAGAAAATCATGACTGGCAGCTGGGTAATGATTACAGACAATAAACAACTGGAAAAACTTCTAAGTCCATTTCATATTTAAGAGAGTCGGGAACATTGGGGACTGGGTAGAGTGCAAATTCAGACCAGAGGACAACAACACAGGAACTTACCCCTGTCCCCCCCTTTGCACTTACTGTTAATACATGAGCCACAAGGGCTACTTCTTTTGCCAAGTACTCAGGAGAAAAATCAACAGCACTTGTTCTGGTAATTCCAAAACTGCTTTTGCAATATACAGCACACATTGTGGCTACTGTTGTTTTTACACAGAGAAACTGTGAACAAACTCAAAATCAGGGTAGCCCACCACCTGTCTGACATCAGACTTCAGATCCTCAGAAACCAACTAGCAAAGCACTGCCACAATTTCTCAGACCAGGGAAGGTTCCACTTCCACATCATGGACAAGCTCCTATAGGTCCACTAAAAGGAAACAAAATGCAGTCCTGGAAAAAAATGGAGTTGAGCTGACAGAACATGCTTGATGCCCACCACCACCCTTGTCTAAACTCAGGCATTTCCATTAAAAGTGTACTTGCCCTCAGGAAACTAAACCACAAATCATACAGCTAAAACGTCCAACCCAGGATTTGGGCATAAACTGTAAATTAACCCCAACTGCTGCTGTTAATATGAAAAAGTCTTTTATATTGGAAAAAAAAACATCTGTAAATTTAAGGAGAGAATTGCCTCCCATTTATCTGATATAAGAAGAGGGGTTGAGACAAATGCACTTAGTAAGCATATTTTACAGTTTGGAAATGAGCATGCATTTAAATTTAGGATATTACAGAGAGTTTTTAAGAATAAGAGGGGAGTGGACATTGTGAATACCACAGAAAGAGCAGAATATAAATGGATAAATGTATTTAGGTCTGATGTTCATCCAGGGCTTAATAAAACTAATAGTATTAAACCTATTTTGAAATTAAGACAAGCTTATGTTAGCTAGAATGCTATATTTATTTTACAGAGCATTCTAGGTTGTAATAAAATGTTTTAAATATATTACTAAGTTGATCATAGTGTTTCAGTGAAGCTTTTTAATTAATTAGACAAATGTCCTGGGAGGGATTTATTTAGTTAATTATATAATGTGTTTATGATTTATGTTGTGTGATTGACTGGTGTTACTTATTTATTATGTGGTTTTAATGTATTGGTTCATTCTTGAAAAATAGTTTCAGCTCGAAAGCTTGATGTAATCAACCTCCTTAAAAAACTTCTCCAAAGCCAACTTTATGCTACTGAAGTCAGAAGTGACAAACTTTACAACACCCGCGCAGATGGGATCAGGAAGTTCGACTGCAGAATCCTACGCTAAGGCACTGTACGAGATCATCCACTCGTGCATGAATCGTGCCATCCCAAATAGTACCAAGATGCTCTTCTCCAAAAAAAGGAAGCCAGTCTGGTGGTCCCCTGCTATAAACAAACTATACAACAGAAGGAAGAAACTGTTGCAGAAAGAAGGAAAATCCCAGGATGTAAAATACTCCCTCACCAGCCTCAGTAAGAAGCTGAGATCCCTCATAAAATCCTCAAAAGCTAGTTATGAAAATAAAATTGCCAAAGATTCCAAAGACAACCACAAGGCATTCTATAGTTATGTCAAGAATCTAAATGGCAATGCTCAGATCTTCTCTGAGCTACAACAGAATGGCATTAAATATACTGATCCCAAGGATATTGCCAATATCCTGGCAGATCGATTTAGTGCCAACTTCATCCCCCTCTCACCCCCTAAATGGCACATCTCAATACCAAAAGATTGCCAAATTCTGATAATCATGGCCACACAGGTAGAAACCGAACTGTCCAAAGCTAAGAATACAGCATCCATGGGACTAGATAACATCCCAGGCTGTGTACTACATGAACTACAAAATGAACTGGCACCTCACCTAAGTGTCATGTTTAATCATAGCCTCACCTCAGGCTTCGTGCCCACTGAGTGGCGCACAGCTAAAGTTATCCCACTCCATAAGGGGGGATCCGCCTTGGATCCTGGGAACTACCGTCCCATCAGTCTGACAAACCTGATCTGCAAGGGCATGGAACGCATTATCATGGAACTTATAAACAAAGACATTGGCAACCTTCAAACACTGGATCCCACCCAGTTTGGGTTTGTGAAGGGATGATCTTGTGTCCTGAATCTGATTGACTTCTTCGAATCAGTCTCTAGAGCTGTGGACGAGGGCAAGGTGGTCCACACAGCCTATCTGGACCTCGCCAAGGCCTTTGACACCATCCCCCACTCTGGAATCATAGATAAACTTACTAAGCTGGGCATAAATCCCTACGTCACTCGATGGGTTACCAACTGGCTTACTGACAGAACCCAGACTGTAAAAGTAGCCGACTCCAAATCCAGCTCCAGACAAGTGACACGTGGAGTACCTCAGGGTTCAGTCCTGGGACTACTCTTGTTTGGCATCTACTTCTCTGAAGTACAGGCCAACACTAAGGGACTCTGGCTAACAAAGTTTGCAGATGACTGCAAACTGGGAGCCATTATTGAATCCCCAAATGATGTGGATATTCTACAAAAGGGCCTTACAGAAACAGAAGCCTGGTGCCAGAGCCATGGGCTCAAACTTAATGCCAAGAAATGTATAGTTATCCCCTTTGGGAAAAAACATGTACCCATGAATTACCACATAGGTGGCAGGACAGTAAACATCGAAAGTGTGATGAGAGACTTAGGGACACAGGTGGACAGTTGTCTCACTTTCGATAACCACATCGCCACAACAGTCAGGAAATCCTTCTATGTGGCACATCTCATCACTAAGGGCTTTTCATCCAGAAAAAAGGAGGTCATTGTCCCACTGTACTCATCCCTCATTAGACCCATTATAGAGTATAATGCCCCGTTTGGTATGTACCTCACAAAACATCTGCAACAGCTGGAAAGGCCGCAGAAATACCTCACTAAAAGAATCACAGACCTAAAGCAGATGCCATATGCTGACCGTCTAAAAAAACTCCAGCTATACTCAGTCGCATATCGTCTTCTCAGAACCCTTTTTATATGCAGGGAAGGTAGTCACTTAAAGCTACATTAGCTGATTCCTATATTTGAATAATACATGCATCCAGAGAAATAGCATACAGTGGAAAACAAGTCACAATGTTTATTTTTACAGAGCTCATGGATGTGCACAAGTAGGAGTAAAAAAGTAAAAAGTGAGTAAAGCTTGAGACCTCAAAACTCATACCTCTCAACTGTACATATTTTCACAGAATGTCCAGATTTTCGCCTCATATTTTGGTGTGTTCCTCCTAAAATCTGTACTTTTCTGGCAAATAGCTGTGGATTGAAGTTATTAAATAATGACAAACATTTGAGTTTCAGACTCCGCATCCTTCCAAAAATTCATGCTGATGCAAAACCTATTATTCTATCAACTTTCTAAGCTTGTAAGAGCAATATTTAAAATCTGTCCCTATTTGTCCCCCCTTCATTTTAGGCTTTGTCCAGATTTTTTTGCTCTAAGAGGTCGAGATGTATGCTCAGAACCTTTTGTGTGGGCTTACTGTGCCCATGGTATAAACTACCAAGTGGTGAACTGCAGAGTATATAAGCACTTGTAGTAAACATAAGAATCTCTGATCTTCTTCAAGCATAGGTGAATTATGCCTATGCTATAAAGAATATAGCAGTGTGGAGTACTGCCCTGGAACAACAATTTTCATTGTACTGCAGATTATAAAAATGTTGTTAAATGCAGGCCCAGTGTCTACAGAATCTATACTTCATTGCTGTGGGCTAGCTGCAGTGAGAGGTGGAATGCTGTTGGTCCCAGAGCATGGTTTTAAGGCACTCCAGTCTGGGGTCTTCACTGTCAAGCTTCTTCCTAAGTCTAGTAGTTACTGAGGGCTCTTCTGTCCAGATTCTTCCTCTCTCCAGGTTCCAGGTGGTGAAGTCATTGCTCTTCTGTTCAGATTCTTCCTTTCTTCAGGTTGCAGGTGGTAAAATTAGTGCAAATGAGGGCTAGATAGCTCTGTGTCTGGCTGGATAAAGGGCTGGAAACTGGGAAAGATCAGGTGGAAGGGCCATTAACCAATCTTCTGAGAGAAGGGGGTGGTGTCATGGGTCCTGAGATGGGGTTAGATGATGTAAGAGGCTGATGTAATCAGTATGAAAGTGGGCTATCAATTAAACTAGGAGGCTAGAGTTTCGCCACCATTTCTCACTCTTAGTACCAAAGTCCCAAATCAATAGTAGAAAACAAAAAAAAAACACATTTCAAATAACTGAAAGTTGCTGTTTGTTTGTGTACATCATGAGGTTTAAAAAACATTTTCAAACCCATGCTAGTTACTTACAGATTTGTACACATCTAGAGATCACACATACATCCCAAAATTATAATGTGGCTTGTTTTCCATGTCACTAGTTCACCAGATAAACCATGTTAATGTAGATGTAGTGATTTATAAATGTAGTAACAAAAGGCACAGCACGGCCATAGGTTCATAGGGTCATAGGTTGGTACTAGGCTAGCGGCCCTAGGGCCTATGCAAGCCTAGCCATAACAATTCCCTGGATATTTCTTCCCACAATATTTACTTCTCTGGACCCCTGTCTAGCAGGCCGACTGACATGATCCCCAGGGTGAATTTCCTATCTCCCATCCAATCATCAAGGTTCCTTTTGAATGTATGGGCAGTCTATTCCAAAGTATGGGAAGCCTCTGGGTCAGGAACCTATCCCTCCAGCATGTTTTGTTCATTGTGATGACAAGGTTTAGATCCCTGGAGCGTGTGGCTCTGAAGTATTGGGATTTCTTTAAGTGGAGCATGTCCACCAGCTCAGGGTTTGACATGGCCTTGTATGCATATAAAAAGGGCTGCCTTTATCTAGAGGAAGAAGAACAGTGACTAGAGTTACATTAATGATATATATGAGCCTCTTCTAAGCAGATACTGTAAACTCTTTTTTGTTATACAGGAGTATATTAGCCTTTCATATTATATGTCAGGAGATAATAAGCCCTGTAAAAGTGGGCACAATTCAGCTTTCATACTTGCCTCTAAGGAATATGAGCCCCACTGATGCAGACACAGTGTTTAATTTTACATGTGTTATAAAACAGACTAATAAAGTCTGGTAATGGCCTCATAAAAGTAGACACTTTAAATTATCAAAGAGGAAACCACTCTATTAGATGGATCTGATGAAGCTCAGGTGAAAATGTTTTCTTAAACATAGTTCTGCAGTTGTAGCTCAGTGTGTTGTCATGCTTTGCCTGTTAGTAGATAAAAGTAAAAATAAAAATAAAACTTTTTAACTAAGAATAAGGTTCTACAAGCTGCTGAGCTGGTAAATCCTCACAGGCCTTTCGGGAATATTCAAATAAGGGACTAGCCTCTAAAATTAGGGATTGGCTCCTTGCTTTTCCATCTCCCAGATTTTCCACCAATCAACTCCCATGGAACTTCCCACCATTTTCTGTAACTGTCTTTAAATAACTGACCTGTTGAATGTAATATATTAGAACAAAAACACTCACCCATCTACTGGCTTAAGTGAATAGACTACTGGAAACTTCAACAAGGTGTCTATTCCTCCCACAGGGAGGGTATCAAAGAGAGAGAGAGAGAGAGTCTTCTAGATCTGCTAGTTAACTCTTTACATCCGAGTGACGCCTCCAAGTGCATCTGCAGTTAACTCCTACTGATGGCTCTAGGCGTCAAATATTGCTTGTTCATATTTGCATCCATAATTCCAAAACCATGCTATGTACAAGGTTTTAAAAGATTTCTTGTTAAAGCTCACACAATGAAAAACTCAACTACATTAATATTTGACCTCTGTCTAGTGCAGGTAAATATATATTAACTGTTTTTTATGATATTAATTTGCATAGATATAATTTTACATTTGTCTAAATATCTCAACAAGCAAGTAACACAGACCAAACTCTATAGTGTCATATGAAAGCTCTCAGCTAGATGAATAAAATGCTGCTGACAGTACATTTGTAACCTGAGTGGAAGCTGAGATATTGTAAGTGATTTACAAAATATTACAAATATAATAGTTACTGTGTTTACTGTGACTTATACAATTCAGTTTAAAACCTAGAACCTAAAGAGTACTACCACAATAAAAAATAGTTTGTGCTAAAGAGGTTGCCATGTATGCTTCTTTCATAACCATTACGGTTCCAAAGATATGAACATTTGTTTGAAATGTGAGGACATAATTTGAGTCTGTTAAAAGGCTTAGGCTCCTCCCACTGGAAGTTACAATGTAGACTTCCTGAGCTCCTTTGCAGTGAATGAGTTAAAGTGATTTTTATCTGGACTAATCCTTTATACTCTGTTTTTTGTTAGTCCTGTCATCCGCTGGTTCACAGGTGAGATACCAGCCTTCACTTGAGCACTGCGGATTACGTCTGTTTTCAAATGCTGATAAATAGGACAAGCATTTTCATTCTGTAACCGCAGAGGTCAGACAAAAATCAATAAGGAACATCTCGAAAATGTCAAATCCATGTTTCTAAAGCTTGACATGCTCTACTGACAATCACTTGTTTCTCTATCACCTGCTCTAATGCCTATGCTTCACTACATCACAATCAGTAAATAGCTTTACTGTCCACCCCCCCCCGTGACAACATTCAGCAGAATCCCTGAGAATACAGCAATTCAACTGACACATGATATCCTCCTAACACAGATGACACAACCCATCCACCTCAGAAAAACTACTATGGGAAATTGTCCCGGTTCCCTTCAATAAACACATCACACCGAATGACATTTGATGACCTTTATTACTGAACAAACAACTTCCACTCTTTTGTACTAGGACACCCAGCCCCCTAGTGAGGGCAGTGGGCACCTTTTCTATCTCATGGAAGGGGATGTTTCTCTATGCACCCCTCCCCTTTCCACTCCTACAAAATGTCCTGCTGAAAATCCAGCAGGACAAACCAAAAATCTTTTTGGTGACTCCCTTTAGGCCAAGACAGCATTGGATCCCCCTCCTTCTGGTGGCCTCCGAAAGACATGCGTGAATGGGCGTGCCTTCGCTGAAGGTTGGACAATGGGCTGGCAACTTGGCACCATAAAAATCTACTGCCAACCATTAGCGGACCGGAGTTCCACTGTGGTGACCCCTAACCGGGAAAAGCCAAAAAGACAAAAAACATTAAACTTCCATAACTTTGGTTACCAATTTTATTTACAACTGGACATAGTATAGTTGATTCTAAACACAGCATAACATACTTGTAATGTTAATCAGGACAGCGTACCTGCTCATCCTGCCCAGTAAGCAGTGTCCATACCTTTGCTCGCTTACTTTACTTATAAACCTCCTTGTAATGTTCACAAAAACACCAAACAAATACCCAATGGATATAAAACTGATAAAACAACAAAAGACCACGACCAGCCGAGTACTTCCGAAGCATTTTAATGAATATTCCACACAGTAAGCGCTATTGATTACCAATTTTATTTACAACTGGACATAGTATAGTTGATTCTAAACATAGCATAACATACTTGTAATGTTAATCAGGACAGCGGACCTGCTCATCCTGCCCAGTAAGCAGCGTCCATACCTTTGCTTGCTTACTTTACTTATAGACCTCTTTGTAATGTTAATCAGGACAGTGTACCTACTCATCCTGCCCAGTAAGCAGCATCCATACCTTTGCTCGCTTACTTTACTTATGAAGCAGCGTCTCATCTCACTTCATAAACCATTCATCAAATTACCAAATTACCAACCAAATAAGTAGCATCCTTACCTCCGTTTGCTTACCTATTCAGCAAACTTCCTCCAGCTGCTCATTTCCTTTCCACAAATCCTTGGAATAAACCTCCACACACCAGAGGGGGAACAGAAGAGGGCAAGCCTGTCTCTCTTCTCTGCATACTCCAACTAACATAACCAAAATCCCCACCAAACCGCCAACAAAAATGGGAGGGAGGGAGGGTAGCAAGTTCACGCCAAAATGTGATTACTTACCCAGCTACACTTGTCTAAACCCCTAAAGCCCCTCCCCACCCTTATTTCATTTCCTTCCAATCATCCCTCCCTCTATTTAACCCTTTCACCTCCCCCACCCACTTAACTCCCATTAATATATCAGCCTAACCCCTTTTGAAGATGTCCTAGGACAACTTGGTTTGTTACCAAACCTCATTTGTCCCAATCCCCTTCAATAAACACATCACACTGAATGACATTTGATGACCTTTATTAAACTTCCATAACTTTTTTTACCAATTTTATTTACAACTGGACATAGTATAGTTGATTCTAAACACAGCATAAACATCCTTGTAATGTTAATCAGGACAGCGTACCTGCTCATCCTGCCCAGTAAGCAGCGTCCATACCTTTGCTCACTTACTTTACTTATGAAGCAACATCTCATCTCACTTCATAAACCATTCATCAAATTACCAAATTACCAACCAAATAAGCAGCATCCTTACCTCTGTTTGCTTACCTATTCAGCAAACTTCCTCCAGCTGCTCTTTCCCTTTCCACAAATCCTTGGAATAAACCTCCACACACCGAAGGGGGAACAGAAGAGGGCAAGCCTGTCCCTCTTCTCTGTCGACCAGCCTGACCAGGCTGTTCCCTCTCACTCCTACTGGACTGTCAACCTAACCACCCATAAAGAGATGAGTGGTTCAGTCAAACCTCATTTGGTGCATCTATTTTCTCAAAACCCCAACTAGATCATTATCAGCAACCCCCAAAACCTGTCTTTATCCACACCAAACTCACCACTTGATTAAACATTAAAGCAATGATCCTTTTGCCATAATAAATAATCATACCTGTGCTTACTTCTGTATATTAACCAAGGCCTCCCTCATTCCCACTAACAGTGTTAACTTTGTAGTGAGGCCCAAGACATTGCCTACCGTAGCCGACATCCAAACATTACCCAAAGCCACGTGAAACCACATAAGGGCAATTGCCTACCATCTTACCCGGCCTTAGAGAATAAAGTCTAAGAGCAATCCTACCATCCCTCCAGATGGCCATATACAAGCATAGCACCTAATGACCAAACTTCGTCTTTGCTGACCAATCAACACCCAGTCAAAACTAATATCAAGTCTCACACCCCATACCCTGTCAACTGTAGCATATCACCTTAAGCCACCAACTATCCAGTTCTGGATGCACAATAACTCAATTACTGCAGGGAATAGTTAACTCCAAAACTTTAATGTCCTAACCTTAGATGTCAAAACTAGCACCCCTTAACCTAGTTCCTGAAAACTCATCTATACTCAGCAATGATGTACTCTACGTGCCCAGCCATAAACACCCCCAATTCACTAATTACCAAACCATTCTTAACCCCTGTTTGTCCCTGACCTTTCACCTGAACTCTCCCGCCCTATGCTACCTATACCACTGTAATTAAGACCTGCCCTACCACTGCCATATCCTACCCAAACTTCTTTCAGAACCTTCTAACTCCCCTTTAACAGCACCCCAATTTCAAAATTACCCCAGCACAGCCACCTAACCACCCTGCTTCAAAACCTGAACCACAAAATTCACCCAAACCACAAATAAAATGATCCTTATGCTATCTAAAGCCTTAACCTGGTATGTACCTTTAACACTAGCTACTCAATGAACAAATTTGTTACCCCAAAATAACACCCATTAGAAACAAATTCCAGCACCTGTCAATACCTCCATCGGCCCTTCCCCAAATATGGTTCAAACAACTGGATGAAAATATACAACCACCCTAAGGTTCTAAACTCCAAAAAGCAAGGGTTGCCTTACTCTCCTGCAAGAGCTATAACATTTTTACCTACTAAGTTCCTGTGCTCCTCTGCATGCCATAACTCTACCCATCCCCATGGGATTCCCACACTCCCCATAAATTGTCCCCAATAGTTCCCCCCCCAGCCCCCTATCTACCTCTTCAATTGCACTAATTTAACCCGGAGCTCTAACATGCCTTAATAAGGTAATTACTCCGACCAACCTTGTGCCCCACTCCAGAGGCAAGAACAGCCATCCTAATACCTCCATATTCAGATCCCCTTTTACAAGCCACCACATGATGTCTTCTGCACATCTGCAATCTGCAAAGAAAAGAAAACAGTAAATTTTTTGCGCACACATACCAATAATTAACATGGAGGCACTGGCAAGGACCCCTGTCACCCCCATCAGGTGTTTGCCAAACTGTGCACCAAAGTATGGAACCAGCCCCCTTGAACAAGAATGATAAGCCACCTGCAAAATAAGAGCAGAACTTGTCTAGTTTGTAATCACTCTCAAGCCAGTAACCTAATAACTTCTTATAATACTAACAGTGCTGTAATTCCCTTCCACCTACCTGAGCCCCATCCACCTTGACTGCCTTTATGAACACTAAATCAAATGCTGCACATGTAACCTCATCCACCCCACCGCAGAAACCCAAACTCTTACCAATGGCCACTGACTGTGCACCCTTTTAGTATCGAATGTAAAGGCCTAAAAGCAGGGACAAGTTTCAAATACTGATCTAACATACTGAACGGTTAATAGAATGTACAGTCAATTAACCCTGAGAACACAAACTCACATGCCTGTCCTTCTCTGCCTAGCAGTGTAAATCCATGACCAAAACTCAACAACTTAGAAATCCACTTACTTTACTCAGTACCGATGCCCACTTGTGCTCCCCATGCATAAACCTCCTCGTCCACACTGCTTCCTTCATCTGCGAATTCAGTGTATATTGCTCCGACTGGTACTCGATACACCACCATCTGCCAGGAAAAAGAACAGTAAATCATCCAAAGTACAGAAAGCACAGTACAAGACATCTTCAAGGACAACCTATCCTGCCAACCCGAGAAGGAATATACCACCGCTACTCACATCTATGACTAAACAGCCATAACTGAACCTACATTTCCAAGCCCAAACTCCCACCTATTCCTAGCGCTAATATGCATGAATCCCCCATACCTCATTCCAAACTGCCTTCCTTCCAATCGTCCCTTCTTTTGTCCCCCCCCTTTTTTATGACTGCCTGCACCCCACACATGATATGCTCCTCATTAAATGCCTCAGCAGTCCACACTACCCAAAATTCCACCCCCAGGAGCCAGCAATCTTTATAAGTGGGACAAAGGCCCCAAAACCAGTGACAACCTTCAAATGTCACTCTAAACCTAGCAAATTGCTGGAACAGTGTTTGCATTGACATGAACTCTCTGAAAGGTAGAAAGTCTAACCTCAACTGTCTGTCATTATCCTCAAACTTGAATCCGTAATGATTTGGCGTTAATTTTTTTTTTTTTTTTTTTTTTGTGGGAAGTAGGCCCAAATTGGAGATATTCTATGAAATCTGTACAGTTGAGAGGTATACCTAGTGCAAAATCTTGACACAGCCTTTAGGAAATGGAGGAGGGGGTTGGGACACCTTTCTACACCCGTCCCACAAACCCAGAAAACTGTCAAAACAACAAGCTCCCCCTCACCTGTTATATTCCTGAAGGATACGAAGTCTGAAAAGCAATGTACTTCACCATTCAGTGGCTACACTCCTCCAACCCTTCCAGCAATTAGTCAGGGAATCAAAACATTTAGAAGAAATATGTAACTTTTAGAGCCTGCATCTGTAATCTCAAACATTTATGAGGAACAGACCACCCTATGATGTAAAATCTAGGCACTTGAAATGTATGGTGGTTACCGCCACACCGCCCATGTGCGGAGAGCAACCTCCACTCTGGTACCTCACAACCTGCCAAACTTGTTCTCTAACACCAAACACTCACCCCGTTACAAACTCTGGAAGTTGATAGAATAAGAGTACTTGCATTAATATGAGTTCAGCATAGTATGATATTTAAAATGTAACTCACTGCCATTATTTTACAACGTCAGTCTTGAACGATTCGCCAGTAATTTGCCAGAAACCCCAATTCTATGAAAACGGAGTTTTGAATGATTTGCCAGGAATGTGCCAGAAACCCCAATTCTGTGAAAATGGACCATAAATAGGGGCCAAAATATGGACCTTCCATGAAACTCTGCACCATTGAATATATGCTGCAAGACTCAATCTAGCAATTAACCCACCCATATACTGATCCAAAAGTTGCACAAACAACTCTTGTGCTGCCTAGACTGTTGAAAGACACGATATGTGCCCATCTATCATAGTACTTCCTAACCTCCCCCCTCAACAGTTAACATTACCTGCGCATGCTCGAGACCAACAGCTACCTGTGGGTGCCTCACAGCCTGCAAAAATAACCTATACAGAGACATATCGCTCGGACACTGCAAAGACCCAATGAAGCACAAGGACTAGGCATCATACCTCCCTGCGGCCATCTGCACCCTCAGCTCCCAAAAGTCTCCTACATCCCAATGATTTCACAAATGGAGACAAGCAGCATACACAACGCACCAACAGCACCCAAAATACTCCAAAAGGAACATCTCTGACAACTGCCAAGCCTTGCTCCTATAAGCCTAGAAAGGAAGAAACAAATGCACCCCTTCTCTTTTTTTTTTTTTTTTTTGTGGCCTATAATTGATCACACAGCTCAACTGCCATCATAATGCCCAAACTCTCAGAGAAAGTATAAGGACAAGGCCATGCATCCCAGTGGGAAAAACCCAAAACAATATATGTATTTTTTTAATATAAAATATCGCTCTTCGAAACTCAGAAGGTAGATGAACAATAAGCCCTGCACAATCTGGATCCCCAAAGGATATGAAGCCAAAACTGAAATGCCTTTCACACTCTAAAGGGACCAAACATGTGAGCCAAAAATAGTGACACTCAGCCCTCCCCTCTTCCCATTCTGCACCACGTGAAATGGCAAAACCTTGGAATGCAACAGAGCAACCAGAGGGAAAACCTTCAAATGAAAATCAACACAGTATAAGGCTTCAGTACCCAGCCCTGACAGTAAAACAGTGACAACCAGAGCATCACACCACACTCTCCCATATTTCTCACCCTCAAAGAAACTGCCGCACCTAAATGTGCTAAAGCAATGAATAAACCACTGTCAAACAGCAATAAACAGTTCCACAACTAAATAACAACTGGAGATATGGATATCCAAAATATTTAATAGTGGAATTTCACAGGCATAGACACTAGAACAACGAACACTCTGTTAACCTAGGTTTCATCTACAAATGATATAGACTTCTTCAGAACAATGAACAAAATCTAAAATAAATTTAAATACACTTTCAATTAAATCAATTAAAACTAACACCTGCAATCAATTACTAAACAGCATTGTTAAAGGCAAAAAACACCCCAAAGTAATTGTTTAAAAGTAATAATACATCTCATCAAAATAAAACCACATATACACATTATGAATGTCATCTAAAAACTAACAAAAAATTATGAATAAGGAATGTGAATAATATGACAAAGTAATGCATACAAAAAAGATTTAAAAAAACATCAAAAAACCCTAAAAACTTTTTGCTTAGTAAAAGTCATGAAGAAAAACACAAGAAAAAGCAAATAAATCATGATGTAAGGAACACAGGGAAGGTTATTAAGTTAACCCAAAATATGTCTTAACTTAAGAATAGGTGCTAAGCTGATGTTCTCATTTAAACCTGGAAAATAAAGGGCATCCAAGTGTATTTGCCAATTTAATTCACATATATCTAAATGGATGTCCAAGATTTTCCCTTGCACATCTTTCTTTAGATGTTGAATTACACAAAATTTAAACAAGTGTCCAGGAAAAGCCTGAACATGGGGGAAAGTATTAAGGTTAATTGTCATTACATTCCCATTGTTGGTCACTATGATTGTTATACGAAGAATGTTGTTATGTTGCACAATGCCAGGATTGCATCGCATTTTATGTGGGCAAAACAGCAAGATTCGTCAGGGAAAGAATCAGGGAACATATACTGGATATCAAAAATGGTAAGGTCACCAATGCTCTAGCGAGACATGTTCAGGCTTTTCCTGGACACTTGTTTAAATTTTGTGTAATTCAACATCTAAAGACATAGCTTCTGTTATTTTAAAACTAGTGCTTAAGTACACTGGAAATTAAAGCATCACCTTCAAAGTGCCTAGACAACTTAAATTGTCTGTAATTTACAGTAAAGGTAAAATGTACACTTTTTAAAATAAAAAGGACGTTTTTCCTGTCATCTTTATTTGTAAAAATATAAAAATTCTATGTTGTTGCTAGCTAGTTCTGCACCTGACACTCATTCAAAGCTGCAAGCAACTGGCAATCTGTGTGTGATTTTTCCAGTTATGAATCAAGCCAGAAAAATAAATTGTGTTTTAAAGGGGCTACTTAGGATTTCATGACACCCTGTTATTTGGAAAAAAAATTCAGTATTTTTATGCAAATAACAGACAGTTGAGAGGTATGCCACTCAGTGGGATTCAATAAAGCCTACTTGGTGATTTTCCAGCATGTGCACATTGCTGTGCTATGCGCACATAGGCGCAGAAAATTTTAAATTTAGTAAACTCCTTGTAGCAGTGTGTACCCCCGCACAAACAAGGTAAGCACCGTGGCATGCTAATTACTGCATAAGCAACTGAATTGCATGCTAATTAACCAAGACAACATGTTGGAGCTATTCAACAAGCTATAAAGTAACCATGTAGACTGCATACTGGTGTTCCCCGTGAATTCTAAAACTTTTGGAAAACAGGCATGAAAGGAGTCTACACAGAATAAAAAATAAAATGTGTGAGATTTCTACAGACCTGACCTTAACATGTGGCAGTAGGCTGGATGCAACAAAAGAAGAGTAACAACAGCAACGTAATCCATTTTTGTGCAATAACACAAATGCGGCTTTGCTCCCCACCCCCAAACGAGCAATATATTTGTAAGTAATACAGAGAGATAAAACTGTAAATGTGTGTGCTAATTAAAATAAATATAAAACCATTAAACAGACTATTCATAGTTGCATGTCAACATATGCAATATATAGCTGACAAAATGCAGGCATATCATCCAAAAATCAGTACTCCTCTGTGCAGATATATGCCAAAGTAATTTCCTCTCTTCTGTGTTCAACACATAAACAATTTGGCTTACATTCAGTTTCCCTAGTTACACGATTGCCTTCTGGTGTACATTCAGAGCTGTCAGCATGGTGAAGATGCAAATGAGGTCTGAATTCATTAGAATTGCTGGATCCAAAATCCTTGGCTCCATTTATCAAATGTAAACATTGTGCAGGCACTCCCTCAGTGTATGGATGGCAACTGTTAATGCTTACATCAGGTGGGTGTGTCATGTTAGACTTACAAAGTGTTGCTATATGTCTGTCAAGGTTGGAAATGCAAGTAAGCAATGCACAACTCACAGGTTCTATTGTATTTACATCCAACCTCCTCTTCATTTGTGTGAAAATTGTGTTTTCTCTGTCAGTTTTTTTATTATTGTTTTATTATTTGTTGGCCATTGTTTGTACAATGTGGCACTTATCTCAATCATGGGCAATGGAGGAATGAATGGAAGGTTTGGCTGTGCTTATCTTGTTTGCACAGCGTTGAGTGATGGGTAAAAGGTAGACCTTAAGAATGGCTAGTACATTGGCTAGTACATAAGGGAATGTCATGTAACTATTTCAGTGGCAGTATTGCTAAAGTATGACAGTAATAAGTTTGTGAAATACACTTGCTACTTAACTAACTCTGTGGCAGCAGATGTTACATTCCTTTTTGGGGCCAGATAGTACTGGGTTGGAATACAGTTGCATCTAATACTTTTAACTACATTTGTTTTACTGTTGGTGCGCTTTGGTGCATGGTGTGCACTATCTCACAATAATGCATTAAAGAAAAGAAATGAGGAAGCTAGGACAGTAGTGAAATAGGGATGGTAAGTCTGACAGTTAGCACTGAGTCTCTGGAATACACCTGCTACTTAACTGACTCTGTGGCGGCATGTGTTAGTGCACTTAATGCAGTAATACATTCCTTTTTGGGGCCAGATAGTACTGTGTCCGAATACAACTGAATCTAACACCTTTAGGTTTTTTCATATTACTACTGCTGGGTGATGGTGCATGATATGAACCACTGCACAATATTGCATTAAAGAAAGAAAATGGGGAAGATAGGACAGTGGTGAAATGGAGTGCAAGCAGGGGAACAACAAATGGAAAGCAATAAAAGAAAGTGCCAGAGGGAGGGAGGAGGAAACCATAGCTTGCCATTTCTTCAACAGTAAAAACTGATAATATATGCAGAATATTATCTGAATTTGAACTATACCATCCAGAGAGAGAGGTGTGACCACAACACAATCATGTTGTATAGTTAACTGACTGAATTAAGTGTGTCAAGAAGACACATGTGCAAAATGGAGAGCTATGTATTGGATGATTTTTTTGTGGGATAGATGCCCATTCTTTTTTTTGAGAGAGAAAGAAGAATGTTGGGGAAGGGGCGTACATATGTTTGGGTCTGGTAAGTTGGGTAGGTGAGGAAGCAATTGCAGACAGAAAAGACAAACAAGACAAGACACAGGGACAGTGATGGACACAAGATGTCATTGGACACCATGGGTGGGGTGAGGGTGGGGACATCCAGGAGCCATGGTCATCAAGCTGGGTGACAGTGAGAATTGAGTCCTCACCCACTGGACTGTCATCACTGTCCCCTCACTCCACCATTATCTGGAGAGCTTAACTTTTCCTTCTTCTCCTCCTGGTCCTATGTAAAATAAAGGATAGCAGCCCTCCAATCCGGTGTAGACATGCACCAATAGTGCAGTGTACATCTCTGTGCACCATCCCTGGCAGTTAAGCTTGGGTGATACACTCACTACTTGTGCTACTCCTCCCAGAGGAAACCACTGGACTATCTTCCAGGTCAGGACTAGCTGAGGGGGCAGGTAGTGCAGGGGCAACAGAGGTGGTGCTGCCAGATTGGCTCCAAGATGTGCTGGGTAATGATGCTGGGACCAGTGGAGTGTGGGCAGGTGGATCCTGTGGGGGAGTCCTACCTCTTTGTACTGTGGAGTATTTTGCGATGTGGTACATATGGATGACATGGACACATTTTGATGACACATAATATAAAACAAAAAAAAAGAGAGAGATAAGGTTTGGCATGAGAGAAAAAAAAAGATAAGATTAGTACCTTCATATATAACATACAATGCATTAATACAATTATTTGACTCTATTATCTTAACCTGTACTCTTAAGACTACCATCCCCTAGCAGATAACTTTTACTTTTAAGATTAGCAGCTCCTAACAGATGCACACTATACTACAGATTGCTGCAAGTACTCCTTTACTTGTGCATATGTTGCACATATGAGTATTCCAGTTATACAGATTACAGTTTACAGTAGGGCGTGTATGCCATTGGTATAGAGCTTTTACTTTAAACCTTTAAGTTACACATAACTGAAGAATTAACAGTATTGTATACTTGAGAAGTGTGGTATTTTAACCCACCACCTCTGACTAAAGTCTGATATTGTATGCTTGGTTTCTGCTACAGACTAATGCATGAATACTTGCTTTTGCAGTTGAGATATGCATGCTGAATTTGATGCAACTGTATAAAATACCAAAAAGCTATCTTTAACTTTTAATGATACAATAACACTACTCTTCTGCTGCATACATACCACATGCCTCCGTCATCCTCACCAATCTTGTGCCATGGGTCCTAGCATTGCACTCCCTCTCCATGGCAGCTGTGGAAAGAAGACAACAGAACAGAATACTATTATGAATACCAGTCTTGCCTATATTCAGCTTTTAATCCTTACAAGTACTCTGTAGTTGATACTTACACATATGTGGGATGTCCTCTCTCCTACATTCCTCAATCCAAACATCAAGGATACCCCTCTTCCTCCTCTGGAGGTCATTGTAGTGCTACCTACATTGTTCACCAGTACAGGGGATACCTTAGACATTGGTCACAGCCCGGGTCAAACTATTCCAAGCCTGTAACTTATACTTAGACCCAGAATAGTCCCCCTGCAGCAACCTGGCACTGTGGTGTTTCACTAGGAGTCCAACAAAAATTATGGACTCCTGGACACTCCATCTCTGACCCCTAAATCTCACACCCTCTCCAGGAACTCTGCCATGCCTATCATGGATCAAGAGCAATGGACAAGGATGCTTTCCCTCCAGTTCCAGTTATCACAATTACTGGGACTGTGCACACTGTTTGAAATTGTTGTCCACCACTTACCATTGCTCAAACATGGTGTGTGATGGTAAGCAGTGTACAACAGTGGCAAGCAATGCAATTTCAACATTATTTGATGTACAGACAGCTCTATATATGTGTTTGACAAATGTGAAGTCATGGCAGTCCAGAAAGCAGAAATATACTTGCAGGAATATAGTACACAGTATACATACAGTCATATGTTTGATAGTAAATGTGATAATACATAGATAACTAAAAAAATAATAATTGATACTATATTAGTGTCTCAGCCATAATACATATAATTAATATCATGTACAGTATAACAAGTGTTATAAGTGAGAGTGACTATAATGGGAAGTGGAACAACAGTAAAAGTGTATGGAATATGCTATATTTAAACCTAGGACCATGTGCATGACAGTTCTACACTAACACCTGTTGCCACAAGAAAGTTGAAATAACAGCTGTTCATGTTTCAGTTCATTGCTATAAACTGCAATGTGACAACAGTAAAACAAAGGTTGCACATGCTGTAATAGAACCTTGCACCATCTGTACTCCAGCCCTACACTTATACCTACTGCTGCAGGCAATAGCATTGCTCGAATGTATCTGGTTTCTATTTTTGTCTGTCTAGTTTTTGGGTGGTGTACTTATCCAGCCAAAAAGGGGGAATACTTGAAATGAGGAAAAGCAATCTATGACATACAAAGTAGAAAATGCTAGTACACATGATATTTCTACATAGGTCTGGATTTCAACTCTTACTCCAGTGCACCTTCAGAAAATAGGATGGGTGCCTTATCCCTCTGTCACACAAGCACCTTTGCAGCAAGGAACTGAAGTCATTCTTCACACAACCAACTGCAACAGAATGTACACTGATATCAAACCATAAACTGCTATTTGTACATTTATTACATTTATTATATTTGGACGTAGTGCACTTAGTGATCACACAACCTATTATGATTATTGTTTGCAAATATACAGCTCTGTCTTACCTTTTTGTGTTTCTTGGTCATTCATCAGTTATCTGACCAGTATTCTAACACATGCAGGGTGTAAGCCATTCTATATCATTGGCTTTATCTGGTAATAATATGATATGCAGTTGTTGCCAACAACTGAAGGGCAGGCTGGATGGCACAGACAAGCAAAGGATGCTCTTTTGTGGGGTGAGGGCAAAGCTGAGTTATTGTTATGACACATACAATGGTAAACTTTTCTTCTGAAGTGGGGAAACAAAGTTGAGTTACTGTTATAGCACAAACAAGAATGGAATATTCTTTTGGGGGGAGCAAAAGTAAGTTACTGCTATGGCACAAAGAAGGATATGTTGCTCTTGTTACTCTTCTTGTTTTGCATTCTGCTTGTTTGAACTTATGAGGGTTGTGAAGTCAGAAACTGCAATGTATATAATTACTTTCTAACTTCTCTCATTAATGATTTCCCAGTATAAATGTATGGTACTAAACTGAGGGTATGCAGTGATCATCAGTACTTTTGAGAGGTATGACTGTGTGAATCTTTGATGCCTGAGGCCTACTACTTACTAATGGACACACATATAAGTCAAATAAGTCTCTGCTGTTACATGTTAAGGTAATTTCTGTAAAAATCTCTCACCTTTTACTTGCTTGCTGTATCAAGTGATGAAATACAAGGATATGCCATAATATTATTTAACATTACACTCCAGGTCGAAGACTTACCTTGTAAATGTAGCACTTGCCATGGTGTTACTTCAGAGTTGACTCTGTCTGATTTAAGCAGTGCACAGCCAATGCATGAGGAGGTAAAGGTTGTGTGAATTGCCTGGCATCAATATTAATATATGCATGTGAGTAGAAGGAAGGTTTTATGCCCCTAGGTGGTGAGTGAGTATGCTATGTGTTGTCTCTTAGCCAATGCAAGGACATACTGAGCATGGCTAGGTCTGCCTACACCTACAGTAGCTGATGGTTCCTGCTCTGACTTCTCATCTGCCTGTGATGGTGATGACCTTAGCATTGGTGGTGGGGTGTGTGCCCCTTCCCCTTGCTGATCCTGCTGCAGCTGTTTTCTTAGGATTATGTTGTGTAGCATGGCACATACTGTGAAGATCTCTAGACATATCCATGGATTGTAATGCAGGGCTTCCCCAGATGTATTTAGGCACCAGGACTGTGATTTCAGCAGCCCAGACACATGCTCTATGACATTTCTGGTTTGCGCATGTGCCTCATTATGGTGTTCTTCCATGGATGTGTACACAGTTCTGATCTATGTCATCAGCCATGGTTACAGTGCATAGCCTGCATCCCCCAGTAAATGACCCTGTGGGATATTCCCCCTAGCAAACGTGGTACAGTTGGGAGGTGTTCCAGATATGTGAGTAGTGGTAACTGCCAGGGTTGCCACCACACACATTCAAGATGATTCCCTTGGCATTACACATGACTCTGCAGTTAATAGAGTGGTAGCCCTTTCTGTTAATATAGACCCTAGCCTGTTCCCCAGGTGGTGCCTTAATTTCTACATGAGTACAATCTATGGCACCCAGTATATCAGGGTAGTGTGCTACCTGGTAGAACTGTTGCATATTTCTGGCCCTCTCTTCAGAGCTACAGGGAAACATGTCTGCTCACTGGCATGTTGGAGCATAGCATCTAGGAATTGGTGGAGGATCCTGGATGCTGATGTCTGTGATACCCCCAGCATGTCCTCTGTTGGTCTCTGAAAGGTACCTGTAGCTAATTTTCTAAGATACTCATACCTCAGTTTCTACTGGGATGGGCTCCTGTCAGTTGTCTCTGACTCTGAGTTGAGGGAGGCAGTGGTTGCAGATTTACTGTAGTGCGTCCCTATCCACCCTGTAGCACTCTACTATCTACATATCATGTAGGTTGTGATAAGTTAAACGAGGCCTAAAAACTCTTCTTCTTCTCAGCCTAGGCCTATTGATGGCAGCAGTAGCACTGGCTTTAGCTTCTAGCACATACAAATGGATTAAGGCAGCAGCCCCTAACATTCTGTCTGTGTAGACTTTCTGTATCTGTACTCCCAGCAAGTTTTGACATCTGCAGGAAAAAACAGCATGGAGTCTACATGGATGCTTTGTAGCTTGTTGAAAAGCTCCACCATGTTGGATTGGTTGATTAGCATGCAGTTCAGCTGTTTATGCAATAATTAGCATGTATGAAACACAGACAAAGACAAATGCAATTCATTAATAAACTACACCATTATAAAAAGGCAAATATGTAGCTAGGCAAACTGATGGTGAGGAGAGTTGTATATGTTTGGTAGGCTGCAACCATGTTTTTTCTTCAGGTTATTTCTGTACCGAGGAGTACTGAACTTCAGCAGGTATGCTTCCATTTTGTCACCTACAGACTGCATATGATGGAATGCATTTAAGAATAATGTGAAGCAAAGGCTTTTACACTTTAATCTGTATGCATTAGTTAGAAGTGTACTGATGGCATGAGCATGTTTGTCAAGCCATTTCAGTGGTACACATGATTGAAAATATATGAAAAATGGAATGCTGTATGATAAACATGTCCAACTGTTTCAGGAACAGGTCATTTGATAGCCATTTTAGCATTTCAATGATGTTTTGTTAGCAAAATGGTTCATTTGCCTGTTTTTTTTGTGTGTGGGGGCTGTGTTGTAAATATGTACAAATGTTTCAGGGACAGGTCCTTTGTTAGCACGTTTAGCATTTCAAAGATGTTTTGTTAGCAAAATGGGTCATTTGCCTGTTCTTTTGTGGGGGGGAGCAAAGATGAGTTATTGTTATGGCACAAACAAGGATATCTTGCTCTTGTCACTCTCTTTGTTTTGCATCCTGCCTGTTGTTAGAATTTCACATCTCTAGACTGTTTTATGTTTCTCCAGTGGGTAATATTCACTGGCTACCTTTTCTCTTTTATCTGGAAACAGTTATTTTGTAGTTATGTGATGCTTATGTGTATTATACTTCTGTTGTCTTTTAGGACACCTACAAGTATGCTACTCAGACATGTTAATCCATGGCCCCCTTCACTGATGCTGCAAATCAAGTAATTATCAATGGGTTTCTGCAGCATGGTGCTTTTCTCCTGGAAAGGGGATGGGGAGATATGGCACGGATAATGAAAATATGTCCGCAGGTTGTAGAATACCTCAATGCCATGGGTGGCCACAGCAGAACATACAAACAGGTGCACCATAGGGCCACTTACATGATTACTGTACATGGGTGAGCAGCTGCATAGGGCCATGACCAAATGGCTACCAGGGAGGGCCTCGTAGGGTATCCCCACTAGCCCCCAGTGAACAGTTCTTGTCCACTATCGGAGATCCAGACAGCTCTCAGGAGAGTGCAGGATGGCATGTACTGGATGTGGTTGCAACACCTTTCAAGACAGCAAGCACGTCCCAGGAGGAACTTCCAGGTAGGCTTTGTTATCTGAACAGTTAAATGCTGTTGTATAGTAAAACAATTGAAATGAATAAGTTAATTCTATCTCACGTGTCTTTTTTGTGGGGGGGGTTGAAGACTGATACAGTTATAAGCTTAGGTTGGAGTTGACAGCCACATTCTTGTTAACATTAGACTTAATGTACATATAAAGGAGTAAATGTATTACTCCCTGTGTTACTGTTAATTATGATGATGTTATCCTTACCTTTTGCTTAACTTCTTCCAGGATCACCTGGAGTACAGTACAGTATATCTTCTCCAGATGGTAAACTGAATATTCTTATGTCAGTACTGCTGAGCAATTTAAAGAAATATTGTAGTGTGTGATTTTGGTCTCAGGCTTGCTGTGTGTGTGTTGCTGTAATGTCTGTAATAGTGGCAGCACTGTTAGTTTGTTAGCATATATTGTATTATAGTACTGCAGGTATTAATGTATTGCTGTGTTTCTTGATTTTTATCATAGATGATCATGATGGTAGGAATGTGGGCCCTGTGCCACCTGATGTCAGTTTATCAGCATACTCTTATGAAGATTGGAGCCAAACTGAGGCACAGTCAGGGAGTGCAGAGGTTGAATCTGAAACAAAGGTTTGATACACAACCATCCCCTGCATTTCCATCTGGCACAGCCAGTAGGCCTATGCCTACCCAGTCCACTGAGCCCACAGATATTGGACAGGTGGAGAGCAAGGATATTGATCAGGGAAATGTGGCTTCTGCAGCTTCAGTGCCTGTTGAGTCTGGCTATAACCAAAGTGTGGGTGAGGTGCCACACAGGATGATTGACAGGGGTGCTCAGAGGAGGCCTGCTGGCCTTCCTTCCCCTGGTGTAGGTGTCACTTCTTGTGCCACTCAGTGTATGTTTAGGACCATCATGGAGGAACAAGCAAGTTCCCATAGGTGCTCCAGACAAATGCTCAGGGTTGTGAATGTGACACAGTCTGACATGCATGAATGCCTCCACTGTGTTGTCAATTCACTGGATCAGATGAATGACATGTTGGAACGAGGGGGTGTCTGTCATGGAACTAGCAGTGTCTGTGATGGAACATCTGCTGGGAGGGGAACAGCATTCTCATGGATGTAGGTCAGCCACATCATCTGCTGTCAGCCAACTTGGCCATGCCCAATCACGCTCCCATAATGGCAGTACTTCCACTGCTTTGTCAGTGAGTGTACTGTCCACACCCAGATGTGGCAGGCCATGGGGTCATGGCTCTGAGCATTCCAGTGAAGGGAGATTATCCAGCAGACATCAGTCATGTTCAGGTAGTAGCTCTGCATCTGACCTTGGGCATGGAGATGCCAGTGTAACTCCTGGCAGAGCCAGATCTCATGGTCAGGGATGACAGCGATGAACTGCCACCTCTACCATGCATAGCTCACACCTGTCAGATAGGCCAAGCTGTAGAGCTAGCACAGAGCTTGGCTGTGTTCATGCAGACACTCCCACACCAATTTCATGTGTATGACCCCTGCAGACACACACACAACAGTTACTACTTTTGTTTCACTGGCCATTTGTTGTTTTATCCCAATGCCTGCATTCTTCTCCTTCTTACTCACACACACTCACCAACCTTTTGTGTTTGCCTAGGCTTCTTGCTCCCCCACCCCACACACAACACCCTATGCAAGTGATGATAACTGTGCCATATCCTGTTTTCTATCTTTTTGATTCAGGGATACAAAAGCTGTGTCTTATGCTGAGGGTGCGTAGCTAACTTAGTGCTTAGTATATTTGCATTTGTGTTGTTGAAGTGCTCATTGTACCTTTGACTTATATTTGCTTTGGAAATTTAGACAGTTGATAAAGCATCAAAATTTCACAGCTTTATAGTGAATGCTCTTGTAAGGGTTGTGAAGTCAGAAACTGCAATATGTATCAATACTTTCTAACTTCTCTCTAATGATTTTCCAAGACAAACACATGTTGCACATCATAAGTCATGCCATCATATTCAGGTCATAGGACTGTATGATAGCAGTGTAGTCAAACCTCATTAGAACAGTAATACAGTATAATGCTATATTTTGCATGTATTTCAACAGACACATGCATTAGGTAGAGAGACCACAGGGCTTTCTCAGCAATTTAACACAGGCCTACAAACCATGCCATAATGTATGTGGATAGATTAAAAGCCATGTCACTGTAATCTGTCTGGTAATGGATGAGGTGATGTCTGCCTGGCCTCCAGGCCAATGTCTGACCATGCCCTGGTGGGATGACTTCATATCCAAAATTCTGATATAGCTGATGACATAACAGTGTCCACTCGCTGCAGTAAAACGTTTTCTGTAATGTCACACAAACTACAGAACACAGTACTGCAAATACCATGGCACAAGTCTGATTTTTGTAAGACTCTAGCTGAAGTTATAGTACATGACATCAGTGACACGTGTGAGACAAGATGTTGGTAGGCCTGCATAGGTTCATAGCTTCATAGGTTCATACAAGGCTACTACCATAATGTCTCAAGGTTCATAAGTTTATAGGAGTTTACTAGGCTAATGACCCTAGGGTCTTTTCAAGCCTAGTGAAGTTGTACCATTGTTCCCTTATAGACCAAGATATGTAGTCCATATTTCCGAATCCATGATCAGAGCTGGTTGCCCCTGTCTAAGAGTGATATAGGTGAAACCCCCATGGAAATGTTATGATTTCCCATCTAATTGTCCAAGTTACACTTAAATAGGGTTATTGAGGAGCAAGATTTCATGTGAAATGGGAGTTTGTTCCATAGCAGTTGCAATCTCTGGGAGTCATATCTATCTCTTCAGGATGTCCTGTTGATGTCACAGGTTAGGTTAAGGTCCCTATAATGAGTGACTCCTGTCCCATTTAATTTGCAGAGGTGCAG
Organism: Protopterus annectens; assembly: GCF_019279795.1. Taxonomy (NCBI): domain Eukaryota; kingdom Metazoa; phylum Chordata; order Ceratodontiformes; family Protopteridae; genus Protopterus; species Protopterus annectens. The sequence goes on along the minus strand of NC_056732.1, from coordinate 393,319,516 downwards.
CATTTCCATTAACGCAGGGTTCAAAACTGCTCTGTAGGCCAGGCACAAGTTGTCTCTCAGGAGTCTCTATGCTACAGAGTACAATGACAGGTCCTTCAGTCTGCCCATATAGGTCATCTGTTGAATTGTCTGGATTTTCTTGTTGAAAAATGTCTTAGGTCTTTACAGCTGCTGCAGGTGTCTGGTGAGATACATGAAAAAGGGAGCATTGCACTCTATTATTGGTCTGATGAAGAGTACAATGGATTGATAACTTACATAGACTTGGATGCTATGCCCATACGTATGAGGTATGCAATGTAAAAGGCCTTCCTTACCACTGTGGACACATGATGATCAAAGCTGACATTGCTATTAACCTGCATTCCCTAAGCTCTCACCATTGAGTTGGAACTTAGTGTGTATTATTAATAGTGTAATTTGCAGGTGCCTCTCCTTTGCCAACAGGGGTAATAGTGCATTTTTTTTGGGTTAAGTTTAAGTCTGTGCCTTTGGCAAAAATCATTTATGTATGTACGCCTGTTTTGCAGTGTGTTGACTTTGTTTGGGGATTCAATGATTGCACACAGTTTGCAGTTGTCAGGGAACTTGGTGAGCCACAAACCATCTGTCATTGCCTGAATTTCTGAGAAATAGATTCCAAACTGTAGGAAGTCCAGCACAGGCACTTGTAGATCACCAATGGTAACAGGTCTGATGGTAGAGATGGAATCCCCAAGTATGACTGTATGAGCTCTGTTGGTGAGCAGTTTGTCTGATGACTTATGGGTTAATCCCCAGCTGGGTGACTGGATGAGTTTCTCATGGATGCCTGAGTGGGATAGTGTGTCAAAAGCCCTTGGCCGTCGAGAAATGCAGTATGTACTGATTTGTCTTCATCCAGGGCTTTGGTGACACTCTTGAAAAATTCCACTAAGCTTAACAGGCATGATCTACCCTTAACGAAGCCAAACTGGGTCAGGTCAAGAATTTGAAGGTCACCAATGTCCTTGTTGATAAAGTTCAATATGATTATGTCCATGGCCTTAAATACAAGGCTAATCAGGCTTATGGGTCTATAGTTCCTTGGGTTGGTTGAGGGACTGCCACTGTACAAGGGGAGTATGGTTGCTGTTTTCTGCTCTGCCAGGACAAAGCCAGTACTTTGATTGTGGTTGAAGAGAGTACCCAGTGGTTCTGTTAACTCTTGAATTACGCCATTTAGTAAGCAGCCTGGGATGTTATTTGGTCCCCTAGAGGCTGTGTTTTTGGCCTTGGTGAGTTTGATTATGACCATACCTCTCAACCTTTTAGTGCAAGAAATCTAGACAAAGACTAAAATAATGGAGAGACAAAGGCCCCAAAATAGGGGGAGATATTAAATATTGTTCTTATAAACTTAGAAAGTAGTTAGAATAAAAAGATTTCTGCTAGCATACATTTTCTGAAGGATATGAAGTACGAAACTCAAATGTATGTCATTATTTATTTACTTCAATTTTCATTGATTCTTCCAGAAAACCACACAATTTACAAGTAACAGCCCAAAAATATGAGGCAAATATCTGGACAGTTGTGAGGTATGGTTATGACCTGCTCTTTGGAAATAATATAGAGAACTGGTGACAAGTATGTTTTGGGGTATGATTGCTGGAGACGGGTGTGAAATTTTTGCCAAACCTGTCTGCTAATAGGTTGGTGATGTCCTCAGGTTTAGTATGACTGGTACCATCCACTATGAATTCTGTGAAAAGCTGGACCTTCGCTTTTACATTCCAGACAAAGCTAAAGAATGTCTTGTGATCATCCTTAGCTATGGATGCTAATTTAGCTTCATAATTAGCTTTAGAGGACTTTACAAGATGTCTCATTTGCTTGTTCACACTATGGAGGTTGTTCTTCTGCTGAGACTGTTTTCGCTAATTCCTGGGCATCAGTTTCTTTTTCATGTTGTATAATCTATTTATGCTAGATGTCCACCAGGGCAGCTTGCTTTTTCATGAATAAGTTTTGATCCATTCTGGTATGGCTAAATCTATACACTTGTAAAGCTGTTTATACAGGGCATTTCTGCACACCTCCGTATAGGAGTCTTTACTGTCAGTGGTGGCAGGATATTTGAAACTATGTATGCCATTGCTTAGGAAGCTATAGTTTGCTTTGGAAAAACTTTTCAACCTTTTAGATCCTGAGTGTGGGGGGCAGGTACGTTTGTTGCACTGAATGTGACTGATTTAAGGTCAGACTTTACCAGTTAGGGTCTCACACATGGGGTGGTGCAGAGATCTCATATGTTGGTGAGTACTAGATCAAGGACATTCCATTCCTCTGTGAGAGTGTGGACTAACTGTTCCAGAGCATTTGTGTTTACAAAGTGCAGGAACCTTATGGTGAGTGTGTTTCAGCTCATATATGTATCCCAATTGATGGAAGGATAGTTAAAGTCACCCATGCCTAGGGTGTTTGGTTGTGTTATGAGTAACTCAAGTAGATCCAGAAAGGCAGTCTGTGGTTTTCATGGCTCATGTTGGTGGGCCTGTAGCTAACAATGATGTTGGAGGGGGGGGGGGTCTTTCCTACAGTGAGTTGGACTTGGAGTAAATCTAAGGAGTTGTACTGATTAACCAGTTTTGAGGTGTATTTGTCATTCATGAAGATGGATACACCTCCTCCTTTGTTTCTTTCACATTCATTTTGCAGCCTGAATGTGTGGAAGGCATTATAGCCTTTCATGGCCGAAGTACTGTTTGCAGCCCTAAACCATGCCTCTGTGACTGCACAACATAATTTTCCCAAATAAATAGTGCCTCCATTAGGTGTAGTTTCTGATTTATACTCCTACCATTAAGCAGCATAACCCTGAGTTTGTCTGTTGAGGATATTTTTACATCAGGAATTTTGTTCTTATGGCATTGTCTAAAAAAGGCACTAAGGGGGAGGCAAGTACCTTGGCCAGTAACCAAAAGACAAGAAGAGACAGATGAAGAACATCCCTGGCAAAGCAGGGTGGTCTGTCAACCATATAACTCCAGGCTGACAAATACTGGATCCCCCTGGACTGGCACCAGTAGCTAAGCCAATTGCTGAAGTCGATAATTATTTTGTTTGTATTGATGCATCATCCTGGGTGAGGGTAGAATTCTGCTTAGGGCTACGGATGTACCTGTCTTGGACAGATAATCTAAGAGCTCAGTCATATCTCTCGTCCTATAGTCCAGTGAGGTACATTTCAAGTCATTAACTTCAACATGGAGTATGGCAGAGGTGTAACGTGTATGACTTTGCAGATCTTGGCACCTGACAGGCAGCTGACCGTGACTTTCTCCTTTTACAACTCGGTGAGGGGGACATCTGTGTGTCTCACTATGGATTCTGCTATGACCAAGGCATTGGTTTTCAGGTGTTTTGCCTTAAGGGCTTAATGGCTGACACACTGATATATTTGTTTTTATGTGTAGTGGGTACTATAATGTGTGTTGAAGGTTTGCATTTGCAAGGTCTCTGCTCGTTTGGTAAGCTTCTAATGACTACCTCTGCATATGTGGAGTTATGTGTTATGCAGATGGTCTGTTGAGGAGGTGAAGTGTGTGTGTGTTGACAACCTATTTGATATCTGGTTTGTTGTTACCTGAGAGAAAGAATATATTTTTTTGAGATTCATTGTATTGTTGCATCTCTCACATATTATATTTGTAATTTTTACAAGTATATGGTTGTCAGTATACATGAGGCAATAGAAGCCTAGCTTTGTAGAAACGCAAGTGCCCTTATTAAGCATATTTAGATAGTCATTGTTAGCAGAGTGATTTTGTCAGCAGCAACAACTGGGCCTATCTATGAGGGTCATAGTTGCCAGCCCAGTGGTGACTTTACAATCACACAACTAGTAGTGAAGGTTTCACTTGACAGGATTATTGAGGAGCACTGCTTCACATGCAGTGGGAGTGTAAAACAAAGGAGTATGACTCACTGGGGTATATATTTGTCTCCCCTACATATTCTGTTTATGTCACAGGCTAGCTTGAGAACCCAGGCCCAAGTTATTCCTGTCTCATTTGATTTGCAGATGTTGAGCATTACCAGTAGGGCAGGGTCTGAGACTTCTCTGTAGGTCAGGCATAGGTCACCTGTCAGCAGCTTTCAGGAAAGTGAGTACAGTGACAGGTCTTAAGTCTTTCCATGTATGTGATGTTTGGAGGACCTGCATTTTCCCAGTCACAAACCTCTATTTTTTTCTCCAATTGGTGTAGTTGTCTGGTGAGGTACAGAAAAAAGGGAGCCTTGCACTGAATCAGTGGTCTGATAAGGGTGGAGTACAACAGAGCTATGGCCTCCCTGCTCTTGGATGTGATGTTCATATGTATGATGTGCGCAATGCAGAATGTGTGTCTCACCACTATGAGCACATAGTGAGGAAAGTGTAGATTGCTGAGAGGGGTGCTGTGTATATCATAATTAGCAGGAGTATTCCATTCCCAAAGGGGACAATAAGACATTGTTTACTGTAAGGTTCAGTTTGTGAGTTTGGCACCAATCATTTGTCTCTGTCAGCCCCTTCTGTAATATGTTACCATCACTGGGGGGAATCTATATGAGTGTGTCCAATTAACAGTCATCTGCAAATGTGGTAAACCACAGGCCACCTACAGTTGGCTGCACTTCAGGGAAGTAGTTTCCACACAGTTGATGGCCCAGCACATATCCTTAGGGTATTCCACTGGTAAGTGACTAGTGGGGGGGGGGGTTAGTCTCAATTTTGAGACTGTGTGTTATGTTGGTGAGCCAGTACTGTATGGCTTAATTCTCAGATGGGACATTTTCACTAGGAGACTTGAATGGGGGATATTGTCAAATGCCTTGGATAACTAAACATAGGCGGCATGTCCTGTTATCTGTCATCCAGGTCTTCAGGGACAGTATCAAATAAGTCCACGAGGTTCAATAGGCAAGATCTATCCTTGACAAATACAGCATCGGTTAACTCAAGTGTGTTGAAGGTCATCTACACCCCTGTGGATAAGATTCATGCTGATCTCTTCCTTAGCTTTGCAGATAAGGCTTGTTAGGCTTATGGGTCAATAGCTGGAGTTATGCATGTTACCAGATCAATGTGCATTGCATGTGACACAACATTTGATATTACTTTCTGTAGTGTAGGTGATATGTGTGTGGAAAAAGTACTGAGACACCAGGGTTGCAGTGCTTGGGGGGGGGGGGACTGTATTGTAAATATGTGACATACTGTGAGATAGGGCCTTCATTTTTTAGATTTTCCACATGTAATGCCATGTCACCATGTCATAAACAAGAAATGGACAATAAACAGCAGTAATACTTAATAATATGTAGTTTTCCAATTCACAACAATTAGTGAAGTGTATACAGATGCAAGATGCACCTGAAATACGAGACGCATTGCTAAAGTCTGATGGCTGCTATCGAGCCTATGAAACACACTTGCTACTTAACTGACTCTTTGGCAGCACATGTTCATGCATTGATACATTCCTTTTTTGGAGTCAGATGGTACTGGGTTCAAATCCTTTTCTCTCTTTTTTTAATTTTTTTTCCTTTTCCAGTGTTTGCACACTGCACAAATCAACACAAACATGGGAAATGGAGGAAAATGAATGGCAGGTTTGGCTGTGTTTATTTGGTTTGTGCAAAGTGCAGCAGTTTGCAAACTGGAACCCAGAGGGCAAACAGGACCCAGACAACCAAAAATAGAAACCAGATGCATTCAATTAATACTACTGGGCATAGCACAAACCAGCTAAGTGACGTTGTGCAGCAGTTAAGAGCAAGACCTTAAGAATGAACAGTAAAAGAGGCAATATCATGTAACTAATCCTGTGGCAGCAGGTATAAGTGTAGGACTATAGTACATATGGTCCAAGGTTCCAGTGCAGGGTGTGCAAGCTTTCTTTTACTGTTGTGACATTACAGTTTATAGCAATGAACTGCAACACAGACAAGTATTTTTTTACCCTTGTTGTGGTCACAGGTGTAAGTGTAGGACTATCATACACATGGTCCTAGGTACAAATACAGCATACTCCATACACTTTTACTGTTGTTCCACTTCCCATTATGGTCACTCTCACTTATAACACTTGACATAGAGTAGCTGATATTAATTATATGCATGAGGGCTGAGACACTAATATTGTGTCAGTTATTTATTTATGTATGTATGCATTATCAAATTTATTATCAAATAGATGACTGTGGGTATACTGTGTACTATGTTCCTGTAAGTATATTTCTGCTGTCTGGACTGGCATGGCCTTCACATTTGACTAACTCACTTATACAACTGCCTGTACATCAAATAACCTTAAAATTGCATTGTTTACCACTGTTGCACATTGCCTGCCATTGCGTAAACACGTTATTTGGCAGTGGCTACCCCCATGCACCATGTTTGAGTGATGGTAAGCAGTGTACAACATTTTCTAACAGTGTGCACACTCCCAGTAAATGTAATAACAGGAATTGGTGGGATACCATCAGTCTCCATTGCTATTGATCCATGGAAGACATGGCAGGCATTCCTGGAGACAGTGTTAGATTTAAGACTCAGAGATGAGATGTCCAGGAGTCCAAGATTTTTGTTTGACTCCTAGTGAAATACAACAGTGCCAGGTTGCTGCAGGGGACTATTCTGGGTCAAAGTATAAGTCGGAGGCTTGGGATAGTTTGGCCCATGCTGTGACCAGTGCCACCAGTATAGCTCACACTAGTGAACAATATAGGCACCACTTTAGTGACCTATGTTGGAGGAAGAGTGTACCCTCAATGCTTGGATCAAGGAATTTAGGATGGAGGACATCCCACAGATGTGTAAGTATTAACTACAGAAAGTATTTGTAAGGCTTAAAAGCTGAACATAGGCAAGACTGGTATTCATAATGATATTTGGCTCTGTTTTTTTCCACAGCTGCCATGGAAAGGGAGTGCACTATTAGGACCCATGCCACTAGATTGGCAAGAATGAAGGAGGCATGTGGTATGCATGCAGCAGAAGTGTAGTGTTACTGTAGCATAGTAAAGAAGCATGCATTAGTCTGTAGCACAAACAAAGATAACTTTTTTTGGGGATTTTGTACAGTTGTATCAAATAGAACATGCATATTCCAACTGTAAAAGCAAATATACATGCATTAGTCTGTACCACAAACCAAGAGTACAATATTGGACTTTATTCAGAGGTGGTGAGTTCAAACACCACTCTTCCCAGCTATACAATAACTCTTAATTCTTCAGTTATGTGTAACTTAAAGGTTTAAAGTAAAAGCTCTATAGCAGTGGCACGCATACCCCTCTGTAAACTATAATTTGGATAACTGGAACTGCAGATGTCAAATATATGCACATGTAAAGGAGTACTTGTTGCAATCTGTAGTAGAGTGTGTATATTGCAATCTGTAGTAGAATGTGTATATGTTAGGAGTTGGTAGTCTTAAAAGTAATAAGTTATCTATTGGGGCCGGTAGTCTTAAGAGTAAATGTTAAGTTAATAGAGTCAAATAATTGCATGGCTAGGCTTGTAAAGGCCCCAGGGCCATTAGCCTAGTACACACCCATGAACCTATAAACCTATTAATGCATTGTATGTTACATATGAAAGTACTAATCTTATCTCTTTTTTTCTCACTTCAACCCTTATTTCTTTAATTAATTATTAATGAATTATTTTTTTTATTTTATTATGTGTCATCAAAATGTGTCCATGTCATCCATGTGTACCACATTACAAAATTCTCCACAGCACAGAGGGTAGGCCTGCCCTACAGGATCCACCTGTCCCAGGGCCACCGGCCACAGCATCATTGCCCAGCACATCTGGGAGCAGACCTGGCAGCACCACCTCTATTGCCCCTGCATTACCTCCCCTCAGGTAGTTTTGCCCTTAAGGATAGGCCAGTGGTTCCCTCCAGGAGCAGTGGCAGGGATAGTGAATTTATCACTGTGCTGAACTGCCAGGGATGGTGCATAGGGTTGTGCACTGCACTGTTGGTGCATGCCTATGCTGGATGGAGGGGCTGCTCTCTCTTATTTTATGTAGGACCAGGAGGAGAAGAAGGAGACATCATGAGCTCCAGCCAGTGGTGGAGTGAGGTGACAGTGATGACAGTCCTGTGGGTGAGGAATTGATTCTCACTGTCAACCAGCTTGAAGTCCATGTTTCATGGATGTCCCCACCCTCACCCCATGGTGTACACTGACCTCTTGTATCCATCCCTGTGTCTTGAATTGTTTGTCTTGCATGTTTGCAATTGCTTCCTCACCTACCCAACTTACCAGACCCAGACACATCTAAGTGCCTTCCCCAGCATTCCTCTCTGTCCAAAAAAAAAAAAAAAAGAAAAAGAAAGGGCACCTGTCCCACAGAAAAATGTCCAATACATAGCTTTCCGTTTTGCACATGTGTCTTTTTGACACACTTGAATGGGTCCCATTGGCTATACAACATGATTGTGATCACCCCTTTCTCTGGTGGTGACAGTCCAAATTCAACTAATATTCTGTATATATTATCAGTTTTTACTACTGAAGATATGTATAGCTATGGTTCTTTCTTACCTCTTGCCTGCACATTACTGTATTGCTTTCCTTTTGTTCTTCCCCCTGCTTCTTCCACATTTCACCACTGTCCTATCTTCCCCATTTCTTTTCTTTAATGCGTTATTGTGTGATGGTACACATCATGCAACAATTGGCAGTGACGGTGATATGAAAGAACTTAAAAGTGTTAGATTCCGTTGTATTCAAACCCAGTACTAATCTACTGTCACATTTTGGGACTGCACCTACACAACTAGCCCATTCATCAGTGGAATACCACAATAATCTGTGCTGGGCCCTCAACTGTTTGGGAAATACTTTCCTGAAGCCCAGGCAACAGTAGATGGTCTGTGGTTTACCAAGTTTGCAGATGACTGTTAACTGAATGCAGTCATATAGAGTCCCCCAATGGTGGTAACATATTACAGTAGGGGCTAATATAGACTGATGATTGGTGACAAACTTATAGACTGATCTTTAAGCATGCAATGACTCTTTGTCACCTCTGTCAATGTAGTACCCCTGCTAATTATAATATACATAGCACAAACACAGTGGTGTGAGACTTGGAAACACATGTTGATAGCAATCTATACTTTCATCACTATGTGCTGATAGTGCTGATAGTGGTGACACGCAGAATCTGCACTGCACACATCATACATATGGACATCACATCCAAGATGCGGGTAGTCATACCTTTGCTGTACTCTACCCTTATCACACCAATAATGTACAATGCTCACATCTCTCTGTACCTCACCTGACACCTGCAGCAATAGGAGAGAACACAGACTCACAGGCCTCCAAACATGACATACATGGAAAGACTGACATACCTGTCACTGTACTCGGTATCATGCAGGCTGCTGAGAGGTCACCTATGACTGCCCTGCAGAGCAGTATCAGACCCTGCCTTTCTGTAAATGATGGACATCCACAATTCAAATGGGATAAATATAATTTGCCCCAGGGTTTTCAATCTTGCCTGTGACATAAAAAGAACATACTGGGGAGACAGATACATCCCACAATGATTCACACTCTTCCGTAATAGACTCTGACTGCATGAGAAGCAGTGCTCCTCAATTTCCCTGTTGAAGTGCAACCTTGACTACTGTTTGGGTGGTTGTAAAGTCACCTCTGGGGTGGCATCTATGTCTCTCATGGACAGGACCAGTTGGTGCTGCTCACAAACACACTCTGCTAAAAATGATCATCCAACTATGCTCAACAATGGTACTTGTGTTTTTCCACAGCTAGGCCTCTAAAGACCCTAGTGCTATTAGGGTAGTAGCTTCATATGAACCTAGGAAGCTATGTGCCTATGCAGGCCTTATAACCTGCTGTCAACTACATGGTCTGCTGATGTCATCTACTATAAGTTAACATGCACTCGTGTATAAAACAGGCTTGTGCTATGGTGCTTGCATAATGTACTGTGCTCTGTAGTCTGTGTACTTAGATAGATAGGGGTTGTGTTCTCACTGTGCTCTGTATTCTGTGTACTTATATAGATAGGGGTTGTGTTCTCACTGCAGTCAAGTGTGTGTGTGTGTGTGTGTGTGTGTGTGTGTGTGTGTGTGTGTGTGTGTGTGTGTGTGTGTGTGTGTGTGTGTGTGTGTGTGTGTGTGTGTGTGTCTGTGTGTGTGTGTGTGTGTGTGTGTGTGTGTGTGTGTGTGTGTGTGTGTGTGTGTGTGCACGTGCACGCACACGTGTGTGTCTAGACAGGAGAGCAGACATGTGTATCCTACAGTTACTTCTCCAATTACATGGATTGCCAGTAATTTGATACTTCCTCAAGGCTACACATCCATTTCATACAGGCCTCCCAATGTCTTGCCTCCCACATGGCCTGCTGATGTCATCTGTTATAAGTTCACCTGCTCTCCTATATAAATCAGACTTGAGCTGTGGTGCTTGCATTAAGTACTGTGCTCTGTAGTCTGCGTACTTATGTAGGGGTTCTGTTTTCACTACAGTCAAGTGTGTGTGTGTGTGTGTGTGTGTGTGTGTGTGTGTGTGTGTGTGTGTGTGTGTGTGTGTGTGTAGACAGCAGAGCAGACGTGTATCCTACAGTTACTTCTCCAATTACATAGATTGTCAGTATTGTAATGCTTGCTCATGGCTACACATCCATTTCATACAGACCTCCCAACCTCTTATCTCCCACATGGCCTGCTGATGTCATCTACTATAAGTTCACTGGCACTCCCATATAAATTAGACTTGTGCTGTAGTGCTTGCGTAAAGTACTGTGTTCTGTAGTCCATGTATTTAGAGAGACAGGAGTTCTACTCTCACTGCAGTCAACTGTGTGTGTGAGTTGTTGCTTGATATTAGAGACAGCAATTTACACCAGCATCTGGAACATCTTTTCTTCTCCTCAACAGACACTGATGATATCATCAACTATGAAGTGTTGTTTGACACGCTCCAAGTCAGATTTGAGCTGTTGCACTTATGTAAAGTAGTGTGTTCTGTAGTCTGTGTATCTTAGATAGGTAAGGGTTCTATTCTCACTGTAGTCAAGTGTGTGTGTGTGTGTGTGTGTGTGTGTGTGTGTGTGTGTGTGTGTGTGTGTGTGTGTGTGTGTGAGCTGTTGTGTGGCATCAGCTATAAAGTGTTTTCTGACACACTCCAAGTCAGAATTGAGGTGTGGTGCTTGCATAAAGTACTGTGTTTTGTAGTCTGTATTCTTAAATAGGTAGGGCTTCTGTTCTCACCACTGTTGACTGGGTGTGTGTATCTATTTGGGAGCTGTTGCTTGACATTGCATTGAGCATTTTACACCAGTATGTGGGACACTGTCATCTTCCCCTCAACAGACACAGCTGATGTCATCAGCTATATCACAGTTTTGGATATGCAGTACTCCCACCAGGGCAGGGTCAGAGGCTGTAGAACCACCAGCTAGTATTCCACAGGATAGGCTGGCCTGGGAGTCAGGCAGAAGTCACTTCATCATATACAATAAAGTTTGCAGTGCCATGGCTTTCAATCTATCTACATACATCATGGCATGGTTTGTAGGCCCTGTGTTATCGTGATGAAAAAGCCCTGTGATCTCTCCAGCTGCTACATGTGTCTGGTGAGATACATGTAAAATAGAGCATTATACTCTATTATTGCTGTAATGTGGTTTGACTACAGTGCTGTCCTATAATCCTAAGATATCAATATGATGTGCACAACATTGTCTTTCAATAGCAGTGTGGGCAATTGATGGTCAGAGTTCAGATTGCTATCTAAATGTGTTCCCAGTGCTTGCATCACTGGTTTTCTGCAAGGCAGGACTGCTGCCAATGCTGTGATTAAGATTGAATTCCACTTTTCAGGTAGACATTACAAACATACATTTCTGCATTTATTTGTAGATCATGTGCCTTTGTCACCGTTTAGTTGTGTGTGCTAGTGTGATAGTGTGAAAATAGCTGACTGCCAGCCTAGCCAGATAGAATGTTGTAGATAATTCTATCATTTGTAAATATTAATATAAGCCACAGGCTTGTTATCTTAAATGGGAAAAAATGGAGTTAAATGTGGAACTGCAAAAATGTAGCAACAGTGCACTCTGCTGTAACAAAGCTGATATGTTAATGGCTAGAATTTGCATGTATAATTTATTTTATTGCTCTGGTTCCTGACCAGCTGCAAGGTCAAAAGGGCTATTAACCTCTGGGAGTCTGTTAGCCTGGGAACCAGAAAGAAATGTAATCTGAAATGAATCTGTGGTACTGTGTTATCAATTTAAATACAGAACGAATGAGAGCATTTGAGCATTTGTCTTGAGAGCATCCAACTCACCACTCTGCCTGTGTCTATATGTAAGTAGGATTTTAGAACTGTGTTTTCTCTTAGATATAGCTAGGAAATAGGAAAATTGGACTAGCTTATTTTCTGTGATGTCAGAACTTTTCTACTGTATTATTTTAAGTATTTCTCTGTGATCTCTAAATTCTTGACTAGCACTGTGTAGTAAGAAGTATTGTCTTGTGTTTTTATTATTTATTATTAAATATTTTTAAACCTTTCAACTGTGGCTGTTTTATGTAGAGATAATTTAAGCTCTAAGAGTACATTGCGTATATATATATATATATATATATATATAGTGATACTGGCCTAGCCACCCCAAATAAGTCTTGACTAAGTCACATTTGCCATTTGGATAATAATATTGAACAGTAATAATTGGACACCCTTTCATAAGGGCCTTTGAGTAGCTGATAAATATTAGTTGGGTGGTGGCAGTGATTTCTACCATATAGTCTGGGTAAAAAGGGTACAGCTGGATAACCTGTGCCAGCCTTCCCCAGGAGTACCTGTGTGGTTGTATAAACTCTTATTTCAAAGTGTGTGTGTCAGCTACTTGGGTAGGGACATGAAGCACTGGTTGGACAGAGAGGGTGCTGGAGATTTTAGGTTGCCCACTAGGCTGATATATGGACCCTATAGCTGTGCCAGTGGGGAGTCTTATTGGGGACCTGGAGAGAACGGGAGAAACCATCCCCAGACTGACTGTGATCTCTGTGTGCTCTTAAGGGAAATTGTACTTTACTGTGTATGTATTTATTATCCTTTCCCTATATGGATGCCCCCTCACTGGTGTTAGTGGTGAAGATTGAGGCTTCATGATTGCTGGGCTAGTGCACAGGCATCACAATTAGCTCCTACTTTACTATGTTATCACCCCTGGTGGACTCAATGATTGCACACAATATGCAAAAATCAGCAAACTTGGTAAGGCAAAGGCCATACACTTTAGCTTGACCTGTTGAGAAATACAATTCAAACAGTGAAGGGCCAAGCACAGATCCCTGGGGTTTGCCAGTGGTGATAGCTCCATTGGTACAGGTTGATTCACCAACTTTCACATGATGTGTTATGTCCAGTGAGCCAATTGTTTGCCCATCAACTGATGTAAGGTTTAATCTCCAGCTTGGGGGTTCTCTTAACTCATTACATCTGAGTGACACCTCCAGGTGCATCTGCAATTTCCTCCTACTGCTCCTCTAGGCATCAAATATTACTTGTTCATATTGCATTAATAATTCCAAAAATCATGCTATATACAAGGTATCAGAATATTTTATCTTGAAGCAGACATGATGGCAAACACAATTGTATTGATATCTGACCTCTGTCAATGAGTATTTGTTAGAATTATAAGGTAATAACTTAATTTTTAAAGCCTCAGGCCACGCCCACTAGGAGTTAAAGGCACACACTCAAAAGGGTTGTACTGGAGGGAATGAGTTAATGATACATGTGTGTGTGATTGTGTCAAAACCCTAGGCCAGATCACAACAGGCAGTATGCACTGTCTTACCTTCATCCAGGCCTATCACCCTGAATCAATGTGCTGTGACAACATCACAGATCACCTATGGCATGGCTCAACACATATACCTTCCTGATACTGTTAAATACACAATTCAACACACCCTCCACATGGCCCATGTTACCATTCAAGGGTGTGCATCAACATGTATCCACCTGAGTTGAGGGAACAGCACCCAGTGCATGCATGTATAGAGACATCCTGACTCTCCTTGGCTGTGAGGTAGATCAACATGTCATCATGGACCTCCTCTACCTGTACACTAGTAATATTCCAGGCATGTGCAACAGACCTGTGTGAGTTGTTACTGCCACAGCAGGTCTGTTACATCTGATAGATGTCCTCAAACAGGTCATCGTGTTCATGCATGATGACAACAATATCATTGTGTGGAACTTGAGCATGTCAAGACACTTGACAAACATCCATACTGAGGTATTTAATCAGCACTGTCATATGTGGTCATAAACATCTATATCACCAAATGGGTAGATCAGTTTATGACATACATGGCATCTCACTATGTTGAAATGTGTGATGTGACATATATCCCAGGTTCAGTGATCAGGGTGGTAAATCAGGGGTGTCTGCTAGGTCCTTTCCTGCCCATTAGTTTAGTGATGGACATCACAGATGACATACACATGCTGTGTCCAAAGAGCTGCCTGAGGGACTACAGCTTGTGTGCAATCTTTGACTCCAACTGTGATATTAGTGTAATACAGACAGTATCAACACATACCAGAGTCTGCTGCCACAGCCATGACAACACCTGCATTGATGAGACACATGGAGGGATTTGTTGAATCAGGAAAGAGACATACCACCCAAGTATGATGTGGACATCACACCTTATAATAAGACGTATATGTATGTGACTTATGTCCTGGGTAGAGGGTAAGTGGTACATCCACTAGCATGTGGTCACAGTGCTGACTACTCCCTTGAATGTAACACAAGTGCTGGGTATGTAAAGGACATGCACATCAGAAGCTATAATAACTTCATGGTTCCCAGCCTTAATCACACCAATAACTGTGTACAATGCACACGTCTTCATGTACCTCCCTATACATGTTCCAGTGATGTGTAACTAAAGTGTACCACCTTTGTTACAGTGCACTGTCACACAACATATTGGTCATACCTAGGCATTATTTCTGGGGAATATACATGACTCTGATGATGCAGAAAAATGATAGATACATAGGTGCTTACTACGTTAACAATGACAAGGCTCTTTTTAAGCCTAGCCATGCATCCCAAATCTCTGACAAGTTTTGATACTCTTGATTGGTGTAAGCAGGGGCTTTGGATATTAAATATTTACAAGCAGGGGCCTGGGAGATGAACCATTTAGAGGTTGCCTGTGTCCATTAGATACACAGGTGCCAAACTAGGGATGAATTTCCTGCTCCCCATCAAATTGTCCATGTTGCACTTGAATTGGGTTAGGGAGCAACTCTGCTTTATAAGGATGGACAGCCTGTTCCAGAGATGGAGTAGTCTGTGGGATACATACCTGTCTCTCCAGCAGGTCCTATTTATATCACAGGCAAGGTTTAAGTCTTTAGAACAAGTAAGTCTGGTGCTGTTTGTTTTGTGGATATGCAGGAGGTCCATCAGAATGGGGTCTGACAAAGCCCTGTATGCTAGGCATTGATCTCCTCTCAAAAGTCTGTAAAAGACAGAATACTTGGGCAAGGCCTTGAGGGGGTCTGCATAGGACATTTTACTTGCACCTTGTATTCTTTTAGTGAGGAAATTCTGTGGATTTACCAATTGTTGGATATGCCTATTTAGGTACATAACCAAGGGGACATTGTATTCAATGACAGGAAAGATGAATGCGGAATACAGTGGAAGAATGACTTCCTTGAACCTAGATGCCATACCTTTGTTTATAAGTTGCACAACATAGACTGATTTCCTTGGTACTGTAGACACGTGCTGATCAAATGCTAAATTACTGTCTATGTGTGTCCATAACCACTGGGTCAACTCTAAGGAGTGTGTTGTCAATATGACAGTTACCAGGAATGTATGACTTCCCAAAGGATACTAGTATGTATTTTTTGGCATTTAGTTTTAGTCCATGGCTCTGACACCAATTGTTTGTCTGTGTCAGCCACTCCTGGAGAACAATTGTGTCGGTGTGGGATTCAATGACAGCTTCTAATTTGCAATCATCTGCAAATGTAGTCAGCCAGATACCACTGACATTGACTTCAGAGAAGTAAGTGCCAGAAAAGAGTGGTCCAAGGGCAGATCCCTGAGCGACTCCACTTGTGGCTGACCTCTTTGTAGAGGTGGACTCCCTAATTCTAACTTCATGGGTCCTGTCTGTGAGGCAGTTAGCTATCCACCAAGTGACATATGGGTTTGTACCTAATGTACTGTTAGATGCCTTGGCCAGGTGAAGGTAGGCAGTGTAAACTATTTTGCCCTCATCCATCTCTTTGCTGACCTTCTCAAAGAAGTCCACCAGTTGAGTAGGCATGTCCTGCCCTTGATGAAAGCAAACTTTGTTGAATCCATTGTCTGGAGGTTTACTATATCACTATCGATCATTTCCATGATAATTCTTTCCATGGCTTTACATACAAGACTAGTGAGACTTATGGATCTGTAGTTTCCAGCATCTGTAGATGGGCCAGTTTTGTGCAGAGGGATGACTTTTGCTGTTCTCTATTCATGAGGCACAGAGTTTGTTTGGAGGCTACAGTTAAATAGCAGTTCCAGAGGGCCTAACAAATTATGTTTCATACTATTTAGAAGGCATCCTGGGATATTGTCTGGGACCATTGATGCAGTATTTTTGGCCTTAGACAGTTGTTACACCAGAGGCATGTGTGCTACCTGTTCAGCTTATACACACACTGCATGTATAGGTGTTTGACAACATTAATGGCATGTATATCATTCGTGACAGTGTGGCTTATGCCATAGATATATGCCATACACACAAGGCAAGTAGCCAATATTGACAATACTGTGACATACAGGTATAGCAGTGTCCATCCTAACACCTCCTACAGACATTACAGTACCAGGACAGTGTGCATGGTTACCCTCATAGAGTGTGGATGTATCATAATGGTTGTCAAATGTATGTGCAGGCTCATTTGTTATCACTCCACATCACATATGTTATGTCCTTTGGCATGGGATTAATGATGGTATTATTCTGATATTGTCCATGATTGTAATTGGTTCTTGTAATGTTTGCCATGATCCTTTACTTGTGGCCACCTTTCTGGAGACCTCTCCTGAGAGTACACTCATATTCAGGTATATCATTTTGCACAGCTCCCAATATGCACCCTAACCCAATTGTATGTCAGATCCCTGATAGATGTCCTCTGCATTATTCATGTAAGGATACTTATCTCACACAGACATTCTCCCCATTGTTATGTCACTTTGGGTGACAGTAACAGACAACACATTTTCACTGTACAGTTTGTACCATACCATATAAATATGTGCTTGGTGTTACTGCTACAGCCATCTTCCATTGACATGCCCTCCACTGCTGTACATGCAAGAGTTTCACCTGTACTCTTTCCCTGTGTTCATTCCTACAATTCATCTGTGTGTCCCTATTGAAGACACAGTTCCCCAGGGTGATCATTTTACATGACAGCCCCATGTCCTGTTACAGATCATTAACATAGCTTCAGTACAAAATGCTAGGAATGGGATATCACAATACTCTGCACTACAGGTGCACTGTCTTGTACTGTGTTTGAACCATACCTCACATTCATACCTCTCAACTGCCCAGATATTCCCAGGATGTCCAGATGTTTTCCTTAACAAATATGTGGCTTTCTGCCATATCACTGGGATGAGCTCTGGACTGATGTGACTCACTATTACACACATTTGAGTGCATACCTCTCAGCCATCCTGATCTGTGCAGAATGTCCAGTTTTTGTCTCATATTTGTAATCTTTTTCTTATAACATTTTTTTTTCCTGGCAAATCATTGGCATGTCATTGTAGAGTACAGTCAGAAACTAATGACTGAAATTTGAGTTTCAAACTTCATGCTCTTCAGAAAGTTCATGACAATGTATAACCTATATAGTCTATCAACTTCCTATGTTTGTCAGTGCAATATTAAAAATCTGTCCTTATTTCTGGACCTTTATCCTCCCATTATCATGCCTTTGTCCACATTTGTTGCTCTAAGAGGTTGTGAGTGTTACATTCTAATACATTTCTATGTGACATCTATGCCAAATATGTTCCTACTACTGGTTATTTGCCTTTGTCTTCTAAGCCATGGTGGTACAGCGGTAGCATTGTTGCCTCACAGCAAGAGGTTCTCCTGTTTGATTCTCAGCTGGAGTGCCTTCTGTGTGGAGTCTGCATGTCCTCCCCATGGTCGAGTGGCCTCTGAAAGACATGCATGAATGGGAGTGCCTTCGCTGAAGGTTGGGTGTCGGGCTGGCAACTTGGCACCATAAAAATCTACTGCTAATCATTAGCGGACCAGAGTTCCACTGTGGTGACCTCTAAATGGGAAAAGAAAAATAGCAACTGATTATTTGTCTTCTCATTAAGTTGGCCTCTGCAGATGTGTTGCACTAACAGAATGACAGCTATTTGTAAAACCTCTAGTGATCATAGGATCACAGAAGATTAGTAGGCTATCGACCTGGAGGTCATTTCAAGCCTAGCCTTTTCATCCCAATGTAATACCACACAAATGTTAGTTAATACCCAAGATTGCATTTATTAATGACTGCCCATGTCCAGGAGGGTTATGGGCACTATTCCTGGTAAGAACTTACAGTGCCCCATCTACTCATCCAGGTTCCTTTTGAACAGTGTCATAGAGATGCTCTATTTCACATGAATAGGTAGCCTATTCCAAAGATGCAGCAGTCACTGGAAGATAAATCTGTTCCTCCAGCATGTCCTAGTTAAGTCACAGGCCATATTTAGGTTCCTAGTATGGGTGGCCCTAGTCCCATTTGATTTACGAATATGCAGCAAGCTCATTATGTTTAATTATGAGTTTGCTCTGTAAGCCCAGCATACATCTTTCCTAAGAAGTCTATATGATATGGAGTAAAGTGATAGGGAATTTAGTCAGTCTGTGTACAGCACTTGCTGGAGTTCCTTGATCTTCTTTGTTAGAAACCTCTGAGGTCTCTCCAATTGCTGCAGGTGCTTTGTATGGCAGGGAGTTATACTCAATTATGGGTTGGATTAGTGCAGAGTATAGAGGGATTATAACCTCTTTTGCTGTGGAGGCAATGCCTTCACTAATCAGGTGTGCTACATAGAAAACCTTCCTTATTGCAGTAGACACATGGTGGTCGAAGTTAAGGTCGCAGTCAACTTGTGAACCCAAGTCCCTTACCACTTTGTGGTTACTTAGGGTATTGTTGTTGATTTAATAGTGTGAAGGGACATTATTTGTGTTGAAGGGAATGATGATGCATTTCATTACATTCAGTTTGAGACCATGACTAAGACACCAGTTGTTGGTCTGTGTAAGACCCTCCTGGAGTATACTGACATCATTTGGGAATTCAATAATTGCACCCAGTTTGCAGACGTCTGCAAACTTGGTCAGCCACAAAACCTTAGTTTTGACTTGAGCCTCTGAGAAGTATATACCAAACAGTAGGGGGCCCAGCACTGACCCCTGTGGCACCCCACCGGTAACAGGTCTGCTGGCTGATTTGGAGTCACCCACTTTGATAGTGTGTGTCCAGTTTGTGAGCCAGCTAGCAACACATCTTACAACAAAGGGGTTTACATTCAGTTTGCTAAGTTTATTGGTAATGCCTGAGTGTGGGATTGTGTCAAAGCCTTTGCCAAGTGAAGGTATAATGGGTGCACAGATTTGTCCTCATCAATGGCCCTGGTCACATTTTCAAAAAAAGTCCACAAGATTTAACAGACAGGATCTGCCCTTGAAGAAGTCGAATTGGGTAGGATCCAGGGTGTGGAGAGTGCCTATGTCTTTATTTATGAGGTCCATAATGATGCCTTCCATGGCCTTAGAGATGAGGCTGGTCAGGCTTATGGGTCTGTAATTTGCCAGGTCTGTTGCTAGGCCATGGAAAGCATCATTATAGACCTCATAAATAAAGACATAGGCACCCTCCAGGGTGTGGAGGGTGCCTATGTCTTTATTTATGAGGTCCATAATGATGCTTTCCATGACCTTACAGATGAGGCTGGTCAGGCTTATGGGTCTGTAATTCGCCAGGTCTGTTGCGAGTCCACCTTTGTGGAGGGGAATAACTATTGCTGTTCTCCATTCCACAGGAACAAAGCCTGTAGTTAGACTATGATTGAAAAAGGTATATAATGGTGATGCTAGTTCATGTTATAGCCTGTTTAGAAGACAACCTAGGATGCCATTTGGTCCCATGGAGGCAGTGTTTTTTGCCTTGAACAAGACTGTAATGACCTATTTTTCAGATATGTAGGGTGGGTTTGGGGAATTTGGGGCAAGGTTTGTGATAGATTTGGATGGGATGGGGGGGGTGACATTTTTGCCAAACCTATCTGCTAGCAGGTTTGCTATCTCTGTGGGGTCAGTGTGTGTGATACCATTGGTCACTAGTTCTGCACATGCTTGGGTCCTACCTTTTAGGATATGTACATAGTTGTAAAAGGTCTTATGGTTATCCTTGGCTGTGCTAGCTAAGTTTTTCTCAAAGAGGCCCTTAGAGGATTTGACAAGTTGTCTTGGAGGGTGCTTTTCCATTGTTGGGGTCTCACCTTTGTTTTCATGGACAACAACTTTTTGCATTTATGGTAAAGTTTGTTGATGTTGGATGTCCACCATGGTGGCTTGTTTTTACTTGGGGCTCTGGCTTTGATTCTTTCTGGTATAGCCAAGTCTATACACTTATGCAAGTAACTGTACAGGGCTTTAGTGTAAGCTTCAGTGTAGTTACCACTTCCAGCTGGGGAGGGGCTTTGAATGCATTTATACCTTCGCCTAGGAAGGTATAGTTTGCCTTGGTGAAGTTTTGCACTCTAATTTTGCCCTTTGTCAGTTCTGGTGTTAGTGTCAGCTCAAAGGTGACTGATTTATGATCAGCTTTAACTAATGAGGTCCGACTGTTGCGGTAGTGCATCTGTTTGACATATTAGTGAGGATCAGATTTAGTATGTTTATTCCTCTTGTCAGGGTATGAAAAATTTGTTCCAGGATATTTGAGTTATCAAAGTCAAGGAACTTTTGCACTAGTGGGTTAGGGCTATCATAGGTTTCCCAGTTGATGGTGGGATAATAGAAATCCCCATATCCAGAGTGTTTGGTAATATTTGGATTGTCTCCAGTTTGGTCAAATAGGCTTTGTGCACATTATGACTGAAGGAGGGGGATCTATACCTGGCTATGACTTGAATGGGGGTCTTACCCTCCATAACCTGAACTTGGAGTAGCTCCATGGAGTTGTCCAGTCTAGCTAGGCGGGAGGTGAATTTATCTCTAATATAGATACAAATACTACCTGCTTTGGTTCTCACACATTCATTTTGTGGTCTGAAGGTGTGGAAGGCATTGTAGCCTTGCAAGGCTGGGGCACTTTCTGAGGCCTTGAACCAGTTTTCTGTGACTGCACAGACATCTACATCTTCCAGTAATAGAAGTGCTTCCAGGGTGTGCAGTTTTTGGTTTAAGCTCTTAGTGTTTAGCAGCATGACCCTTATTTTGTTATGATTGGCAAATTTTACGTCAATAAGTTTGTTTTTGAGATCTTACCTAAAAAAGGCACTAAGGGGGAGGCAAAAGTCTTTGCCAGCAGCTGAAAGCTTAGAGGTGCCAGGTGCAAACCGTCTAGCAAAGCAGCGAGGCTTGTCGACCATGGCTGACAGGAACTGGATCCCCTTTGAATGACACCAAAAACTAAGCCAACTATTGAAATCAATCAGTTTTTGTTTATACTGTGACATCATTCTAGGTGAGCGTAGTATGCTGCTCAGGGCTAGAGACATACCTGCCTGGGACAGATACTTGGACAGCTCAATCATGTCTCTCTTCATATAGTCCAGAAATGTACATCTCAGGTCATTCACTCCAGAATGAACTATGACAGAGTCATAATAGTACTTGTTGCTGAGACACCTGAGTGCATGTGTGATGTGATGAATCCTGGCAGTGGACAAGCAGCTGACTGTGACTTTCTTCTTGCCCAAACTGGTGAGTGAGACATCCGTATGTCTCACTTTTGAGTCTTCAATGACTAGAAAATGTGTTTTTTGAGTGTTATGCCTTATGGGCTTGGTAGGTGAAACACTGGTGTTGCTATGTGTCATGGATGCTGTGGGAGCTGTGTTAGTTGTAGCAGTCCTGTGTTTTGGATGTCTCTAGTGCCTAGGTAAGTTTTTTGAGAGAACCTCTGCATATGTTAATTTTTGTGTTGGATGCATCCTATGTGTATGAGTAGTGGTACTATGTGCATGTGTAGTGGTGGATGGGTTGACACCCTCTTCCGCGTTAGTATTTTGAGGGTGAGAGAGCATGGATTCAAGATTCTTGGTGTAGACACATCTCTCACACTCTGTACTAGAATGAGTTATTAGTAGAAGGTTTTCAGTGCACATGCGGCAATTGCTACATTGCCTAAAGAGATCCAAGTCAATTGGCAGGAGAAACAAGGGTGGTCCAGCTGTCAATAATGCTAGGTTGAAGACTGTTGTCAGTACAGGGGGCTTTCAGGGTCACTCAAGGTGGAGCTCAGTGGATGGATCTTTCTACATGTTTTTTTTTGTTGGTAATTTAATAGGTTTCAGCTCACTAGCAGTATTTCTTTGACTGGGAAAGTACTACAGATGAAAGCTACATTAATGTGCTACAGCTGTAACTAAGGGAAACAATGTTGAATTAATCTGTCTGGCTACGATGCACAATTGCATAGCTATGTGCTATGCTTTGCAATGTGCTAACAAGCAGAAACCTGGTCAAATGCAGGGCTTAAATACCAGAAGCTGAAAACATGAAAAAAACTTTAAAAAGGTTTAAAAGGACGAATGAGGATGCTTATTCCAAGCCCTAGACCAGCTACTCTTCACCAAACAGGTTCTAATCAGCACAATCCTCTCACTAGAGTGCAGAAAGGCCCCTTCCAATCCAAGATGGCCTGGCAAACATGCTCAGAACAAATAGCCACTACAAACAGACCCAGATGCAGCAAACCTGTATCTGGACTATGCCACAGCTACTAGCTACCCTAGTTTTAACGGGAACCACTAGAGAATGTGTAACACAGCAGAAAAATAGCAGTGAGCTGCCACCAAAAAACTTTTAGAACAGCAGAAAATCAGCAAGGAGACTCTAACGACTGTTTTAAACAGCTAACAAATCAGCTATTATAACACTGCTTGGTGGAAAAAACAGATCAAGCAGAACAGATCACGTTGCGATACTGAAAAACACCAGCAAATACTTAACAAACAGTGAAAATTGGAAAAAGAGCTTCGTAAAAAAATGAAAACAGCAATTACATTTGGTTTAACAGGCACAGTAAGGCAGACAATTGCAGTGCAACAGTGAAGATTAATACACAGTATATAAATTCAGTATTAAAGTAAGCAGCAGGCAATAAAAAAGTGCAGTAAATAGTATAAATAAGCAAAAAAAAACAAAAAAAAAACAAAACAGGCAGCTTATGTTTTTTTGGAAGCTCCGAAGCCTCTATTTGTCTGGTATCTGAGGACAGAGTTGTGGCTGTAGCCCACCTCATTTCAGTTCGGTACAAAAAAACAGAAACCTGCTCAAATACAGGGATTAAATACAAGAAGCTAAAAACTTAAAAAAAAAAAGTTTAAAAAGGTTCAAAAGGATCAATGACGATGCTTATTCCAAGCCCTAGGCTATTGTGGCATTGCGTGCAAATCCACACACTGTAGGTGTTCTTCCTTACATGGAATTGCTATCTGCATTCGCTGAAAAGGTTTTGCTATGTGTAAAGCCCTAGTGATCATTGTGGCATTCCACACAAATCTGAGCACCATAGATGCTGTCCTTTACATGGAATTGCTGTGAGGTTTCATGGCCAGCAATACTGTTGTGTTCCACAAAATGTAGCTTTGGCACACCTCATTAATATGCATCGTGCACTGCCCTGTGCCTCACACCGTCGGGCAAACACATAAACTCAGTGTAGGCTCTGTGAGAAGCTTACACGAAATTTATTGAATCCTGCTGATTATGTCTTTTGTGTCCTACGTACAGCATACCTACACCCTAGCATGCATAATTCCTTGTCTCACGTACTTAGTTACTGATCCCAGGAGCTCTGTACTAATATCACAGATACTGAACATTCCACTGAAATTAATTGGCTATATGATTATGAATCAGTGTGATGTTCATTTTACTCTGCAGTGTAGAGTGCTTACTGACAAATATGCATTTCTGTTTATGAAATGAGCCAGTATCAGCAATATATGTAAGTTTCCATTCATGTTGCTAGAGTGTAGTACATATAAGTCATTTGTGAAATATGGCAGTGGTTATTATGGAGAGAAAGAAATGGGGCATGATAAAACAAGCTTTACAGAAGAAGATGGAGTATTAGTGGTAAAAAGGGACTTAAAGATAAGGGGAGGGAGGTTGGTCAGAAAAGTTGGGAGCTTACGCTTGGTTCAGGTAAACACAGTTTCAAGGTTAGCTCAAGATACACTGGGTTCAGTGCTATTAAAAGTAGTATAGAAAATACAGTGTGTATTATTATAGATTTGCATAAACAACTGAATGAAAGGAGGGCCAGACAATATGTCTGGTTAAAATATGAATAGAATTAGGAGGCACAGTGACACGCTCAAATAAATTTAAAATATGATTTATTTCACTGCTCATTCCCCAGCACCGATTAATATACATGTTCATAAACCATTAGCTTAAGTAGCAAAGAAATCAGCAATATGCAAATAAATAATACTGCTGGATTCCAGAAATACAGTTACTTTGCCCCACTTTAACACCTCCTCATAGCTAATAGCCCTAAATAACTAAAGATTCCTGTTGGACTAACCGGATGCAAACACATAAGTATATAAATTCAGAAACTATTAGCTAACAACTAAATAGCTACATTCTTTTAAAGGAAGGGTATGGTGTAATGGTTATGGCATTTGCCTCGCAGACACAAAATACAGAGTTTGATTCTCACAGCAGGTAATTGGCTAAGCTTAAAATGGCCCCCAAAGGCAGTTAGCCTAATACCACCCTACGAACCATTACTTTTAACTACTAGATATAGTTTCATGCCAAAATAAAATATTCCTCTTACTCTGACCAAACCTTATAAAAATACAGGTATAATTTTATATATGTGTGTATTTCTCTCTCTCTCTCTCTCTCTCTCTCTCTATATATATATATATATATATATATATATATATAAATACAGTATATGCACATACATATATAGATAGATAGATACATATAGTTGTCCTGTATATGATCGAACATTCTTAATATGGTTAAAAACTGGTATTCAGAAGTTCAAACATACAGAAGACTGACCAACCTAAATAGCAAACAAACCAAAGATCAAGACAGTAAAAGTATTTCCTCTCCTGATCTTTGCACAAAACTTAGCCCCAAATTTATGTAAATAGTGGCAGTGTTAGAAGAAGATTTTTCATATATTATGGTGTAGGGTTAGGGTTGGGGGAATGGACAGACTTAGGGTTAGGAAGAGCACCCATTACTAAAGTGGGTAGGGGGGCTCTGCTACACCTTAACTAAAGAAAAACCCTTCCTGTAATACTGCCACTACATAGGGCACTCTCAGATACACAAACACATACTAATGTCACTACATCTACCTCCTTACTTAACCCTGATGCTAACTCTAAATACACACACTCACACACAAACATATAAAACCTAACTCCCATATATCCCTTACCCTAACCCTGACTACCCCCCCCCCCCAACAAAAATGTTTCACACCCTCCAGTCCTATTCACCTTTCACAACAAAACAGTATTTTGACATTTTGAATGTTTGGCTATCCGTACGTTTGATAATAAGCACCACCTCATCACTCAATGTCTAAACTGATGTACAATCAAATTGAGGGAATATATATATATATATATATATATATATATATATATTTATTTGCATACATACATATTTTCCCTCACAAAGAACCAACAGCACCAATGCACATAAAATGGCTGCTGAATTTATCTAAAATTCAAGAGGAATCCCACAGACCATGGTTTCATACATCTAGTGTCATTAGTCACATGATCAACTTTTAAAATAGAAATTAATTAAAAATATATATAAGTCTAGACATGCAATCTAACCCAAATGTGTCCCTCTGTATGATGGGCATTTATTAGGAGATGGTATGTGAGGTAGGAAGTTTCTAGAGGTTATTTGGGGGGGGGGGTGTTAGTTTGGGCATCGCTGTTTCCTTCTATCAGAGATGTGGAAGCCAGACTCGGGGTGAATTTCTGATTTTCCATCCATTGGTTAAGGTTACACTTAAAAGTCTAAGTACAAGCCTTAATTTTGGTTAACAGAGTGAAAGGAAGATCAGCAAATGCTATTTCATCAAAAACAATTCACTAAAACAGACGTTTTTTCTAAACAAACCAACAGAGTACATAACAGTGATTTCATGGAGGTGGCAGCTTTCTACAATTTGCATGCAGCGGGACACCCCTGCACTTCATTTCTAATAAAATGATTGTGTTTTTGATGTGGCAATTTCTGAGAACTGTATTGTCTGCAAGTTGCCTTCGGCTGAATAGTAATCTGACAGCTCCCACCAGTGATGCTATAAATATATGCACAAACATTCAGCTTTAGGAAGCACAGCAGCACAGAAAAAGGTCACTTTGCTAAGAATCATGTGTGAGATTTTAAGATTTTGCACAAGTGACCAAATTTCTCTCTTTACCTTGGTGGGTCATTGTAAATGGAGAGACACTTCTTCATGCCCTGAGGTGTAGTGATCCCAGACTTGATTGTTTCAATAGCAAAAATAAGGCAAACATAGCCATCTGCATAGGATCATGGGGGATTTTGTTGCAACAAAAACAGTAACTTGAAAGATATTTGTGATTGTGTGTTCTTTCACTTGCAGCATTTATTTGAAGAACTGGGACTTTTGTAAATACCCTAGCAACTACAACTATTTCAATCACAATTTATAGTAATTATGATCAGACTTTACCCTTTTCTGACGCAGATTCACACCAACAACTGAACTTAAAATGACATGCACTTACTTTTGACAGCAGTCTCTTAAGCAGTTATGCCATTTTCCTATGTATATATCTATATCTACATCTATATCTATCTATCTATATATATTATACATATATACACATATATTATATATATATATATATATATATATATATATATATATATATATATAGATAGATAGAGTTTACTATCAAAATTTGAAATGGCAGTTGTGTGAATGCCGTGTGATTGAAATCACAGTTCTCAAGGTTCACAATGCCAAACTGAAGTATTACGAACCATAATAATAAAAGTAAAGCTGCATTCGTTATTATGAGTTTGGCATTGTGAATGGAGATCATGGTACAGTTGGGATCAGGGAGTTTACATTTTTCCTCACTGCAGTGCAATCTCAGAGTTGGTATATATAATATGCAGGGGGTGTGGGGGGCACAGCCCCCGCATAGGGGTGTGGTGGGGCTTGCCCCCTGCAAAACGTAACCACTAACAGATAGTTTTGATTCCGAACGTTCAGAGCTTTGAATGGGGACATTGCGGTTATCAGTTCAGAGATTTTGTACAAAATAGTGAGTACATTTTCATCTATTATGTCCGGCATTGTGAATAAATGCACAGCTGCCATTCCAAATTTTGATAGCAAACCTACATATACATGGGTCTACTTTCACTGAACGAAAGTACCTTACTTCGAATGTGAATTACCGGAGCTGAACTCTCCAGAACTTCAATTAACTGAAGCCATGGACTGCTGAAATCCTTTCCCTGTGAAAGGAACCACTTGGCCACCATGGTGAACTTTGCCCTCTCATCAGTG